>NC_092465.1:3890659-4065659 GCF_047495875.1 Pithys albifrons albifrons | reverse complement strand
CCATGTATCTTGACACTTAATCACTTGCATTAAAGTAATTAAGATAATTTAAATAACATTTGATATTGTCATCTGTGGTTTGCTTGATAGGAAAAGAGAGTTACCAGAATTATGTTGTGTTGTAGCAGCAGTGATATCTTCTTCTTGGGGAAAAAACAGTAATCATTAATTAAAATCACCAGTTGAACGTCTGGTTAGCGTTACTGAACTGTGCATATTCAACAGATTATTCCCAATAATCAGATGTTAGTGATAGATCTTTCCTCTACGTGTGTGTGCAGCGTCTGTCCTTGTTTAGGAAATTATTTTAAACTGGACAGAAGCCACAGAGGAAGGATCAACCCAAATTCATAAATCTTCTGAAGGCACAGTATTTGGATTTGTTCACTTACCACCTGTGAGGCCAGGCAACATGTAGTGGTCTTTGCTGATAGTCCTGTCCACTCAACATATTAGAGAGGTTAAAAGTCAGACATTGCTTATCTTCCTCTTGACAAGGATTTGTACTTTCTGATGCTTCAGTCTGGATGGGTCTCACTGGGGCTGTTAGTGGGGAAGGCAGCCCCTCGTGCTGTGTGGTACCAAGTCCAGGCTGGGACTCACGAAGTCCAGACTTGTGATACACATCGCTGGTTTTCATTACCACTCTGCTCTTCTGCTGGCTCACCAGACCCTCTGACTGATAAGCATCTCCATTTCCTTTAACACCAATTACCTTTTCCAAACGGGCAAGCTTATGCTCTGGCATGAACCTATTAGGAAAAAGAACAAAAAAAACATGTGCGTTGTGTTCATGCTGGACTTCAGTTTCACCTGGCAACTAATTAAATAATAGCACATGAGAAGGTAAAATGCAGTTGATATTTTACAGCCATCCAAACAACCGCTCCACCAGCATTCAGTAACTGATACACTTAATACATATTTAGTGAAGATGGTACCTTTGAAATAACATAACAGGTTCCCTAACTGAGAAGACAAAAGTCTTCATTGAACTACATTGACACTAATGGCACAGGCATCAACAGGGGAAAAAATAATCTATGTAGCTGCTTAAGTGAAATAAAGCAAACACCTTTTGGAAGTAAAGAGAAAACTATGCCAGAAAGTCTTGGTATTTTTGACAGGACTGCAGCTAAGATTGGCAGCAAATACCAAACACAGTGGTGTTCAACTTAACATGAGTCTAGTCTATGTCTAGATTTAAGTCCAGCAAGTTGCTTCCTCACATATCAATGAAAGCTGACACAGAAAGACATTTTGGTGCCTAATAACATGGACCAAACATGTAGCAAGACATGTAAGTAGGCCTTCTTACTCAACTATCCTCACCTGATTTCTATATTGACCAACTGAAAACAATAAATCACACTTTAGAAAGAAAACCCCACCTCTAGAGAGAAGGATTGAGTAGTACATCCATTTGTAGAACAGAAGGAACCATGTTTTTTCACAGGTGTGAATAATGAACACCAAGAGATGAAACTGAGGCAGTTACTCATGACCTTCGACAGACAGGCTGAGACACCACTGGCTCTTCCATCTAATGTCCATGCTGCAGAAACACTTCCCAACAGCAGGATACTTTTGCACAGTTATATAGAAGCCACTGAAGTAATTTTTTTGTAATATATGAAATATAACAGTTTTGCTGATCCACTTTTAGTATTTGAATTAAAGTAGTAATGAATTACAGTCCTTCCCCAGGAAATACTTGAGTGAAGCTCCTTCATCCAACCATGACTCTTCTAAATTAACATGGATAGAACTCCAAGCATGGCCACCATGGACTCCTCAGTGTAAATGGCTGCCTGTACCTCCAGTTAATTTACTCACATAATATTTACTTACATGCCTTTCAGTGTGATTATGGTTCTCCCAGATAAGTAGAGACATTTAAATTTTCCGTTTCCTTTTAATTTCCAAATGTTTACAGACTATAGCCTGTTCATTAAACTGTTTACTAAAGCCAACACTTGCTCCACTTTATCAACCTCCTCCACAGTTCTTCGGAGTTTTACTCCATCAGAGCTCATTTCTGGGCTGGAACAAACCACTCCCTTCCCTCTCTGTCAAAACAAATATTTCTGTACACCAGAATCATTCACCTCACGCTGCAATGGAGAGTCTTTAAATGCAAACAGAAACTTTATTCTTCAAAATCACTACTGGAATACAAACACACACATACTATGTGAGCTTTACTACAGTTGTACTCTTGCTTTGAGGATTTTTCCTTGAACCCCTAAATCCCCCTTTCCAAGTCAGTACACTGAGTAACTATTTCGTGTAATGTGTATTCTTAGATTTGGCTTGCTGTCCCTTGGCATTTTATTTTCATGTTTATCTACAACAAGCTGCATTTTAAACCACTGACTAAATCACCTGTGGGAACTACCTTTTTCTGCTGCTCATCATCACTTTTTGGAGCTGGTCAGGGACACAACCACAAAAAGTTCAATCACATTCATCCAAATCTGATACCTGTGTTACAAACATGCCTGAGTTAAAGCATTCCCATCTCAGTGACTTAGTCATCCTCAGATTCTCTGACAGCAGTAAAAATATAGTATGGCTGAATTCCACACATAGAACCACAGAATTGTTGAATGGTTTGAGCTGGAAGAGACCTTAGAGATCCTTCAGTTCCAACTCCCTGCCATTGGCAGGGACACCTTCCACTAGCCCAGGTTGCTCCAAGCCCCGTCAATCCAAACTGGCCTGGAACATTTCTAGGGATGGAGCAGCCACAGCTTCTCTGGGCAACCTGTGCCACGGGCTCACTACCATCACAGTCAAGAATTTCTCCTCAATATCCCATCTAACCCTGCCCTCTGGCAGTGGGAAACCATTCTCTGTGTCCTGTCCCTCCAGGCCTCCCCCTTGTCCCATCACTCCAGATCCTTGTCCAAAGTCCTTCTCCAACTGTCTTGGAGCCCCTTTAAGCACTGCAAGGGGCTCTAAGGTCTCCCTGGAGCTTCTCTTCTCCACGCTGAACAATCCCAATTCTTTCAGCCACTGGTCAGACCTAAAAGTGGCTGGTGGTGGTTGTGGGATGATACAGCCCCACCAGGATATACTTTTATATATTTATGCATGGGAGAAGCTGAAGAGGAAACAGGTTAACGGATTTGTCCCAAACCACCACTGCACTGAAAAGACTGACTCACCCAACTAAATTTAACTAACAGATTTTGAAAGATCACTGCTGTTATGAAGAACTGCTTGAGGTGTGAGAGTTCAGGCTACCTAGGGAGGCTGTATCCCCCTGACAGTCTTTAATCTCCCAGCCAATCATCCACTCGATGCACCATTTCTGTTTCTGAAGAGGTTTCCTTCTTAGTTTTCAACCCTTATAAATCTGATCCGTCATTGCAGAATTCCTAATAATATTAGATAAAACTACACCGATTTCTCTCTGGAATAAACTCTTTAATATCTTTTATTTAAGACATGTGTGTGCAATCAATTCCATGGTATTTACTTGTATTACACACACAGTATTCATCATCTTGACAATTTTTTTAAAGTTTTAGAACACCATTTCAGTTAACAGTTTGGAAAAAAAAAAAAGAAGAGATTTATTTGATGGTTAACTTTGGAACAAGTTATCTGCATTAACTTCCATTGTTTTGGCATTAAGTAGTTCTGTATATTTTACTAACAACAGTGCAGACATGATAAAGGATGTAGGCAGAGAGCCATAAACAGCTCTCGCTGCAACCCACGGTGTTCGTGTAAAGGCATTAATTTTTGGATTTTGATTGGAAGACATCTCTATGCTCAGCCACTTGGATTTTGCTAAATACAACCCCATATAAAACCTTGTACCTGAAAAGAACAATTTCAACAGCAGCAAGAGCGTTGTAAATCATGTGTAGTATAAACTTGTCCACATGATTGGAATGATATAATGGATATTGGAGTCCCTAACCACTAGCTAATGTTCTTTATGACACTTAAATAAATGACCTGAAAATAAACTAATAACAACACAAAATCTTCTAAACCTGTTCATGTGTATTTCCCAAAAGCAGGCTAGAGAAAGACAGTGTCTAGTTAGCACATTTTTTGTGTTTACATTTTCTCCAGAACATTTTTGCTCCAGCTACTCTATTTTTCCTCTTCCAAACTCACATTAACTCTTTCTTCTGCCACCTTCCAAAGGTATCTGTCCATCCAGCACCTGCCCAGATCTTGGTCATTTAAAACATCAAGAGCTTGCAGGACTTTTACATCACCATGATGGTTATGGAGTAGCAGAGCTGGGGCAGGAGTAGACATAGGCTTTAAAAAACTAGATTTAGAGAAGATTTTTGTATGTATTATGTGTTTTTTACAATGAAGGCAGTGAAGCTGTGGCTGCCCCATCCCTGGAAGTGTCCAAGGCCAGGTCAGACAGGGCTTGGAGCAACCTGGTCTAATGGAAGGTGTCCCTGCATATGGCAGGGGATGGAACTGGGTGATCTGTAAGGTCCATTCCAATCCAAACCCTTCTATGATTCTTAAAAACAAGCTAGAGAGTTACCACAGCAGAGAGGTAGGATTTAGTTATTGAGAAGGATGCACCATTTTTCTCAACCTTAGTTACAAAACACACCAGTCATGTAAGAAAAATGCCATAGCATTCTATTTTTAATATAGGAGAAGGATTTCATTGTTATTATTAACTTGTGGTAGAGAAATTTTGCACATGTGAAACTTTCCAGAAAAGCAATTATCATCAAAGCATACAAATATTAACACTTTCAGCAGATTCCACAAGGTACTGTAACTTGTATTAAAAAAAAAACCACGGAAAATATTTTACTTTTAAGCACCACTCATACATACTTACAAACTGAAAGTTCAGAACAAACAGTGAGAGTTACATATCTAATTTTAGTATCAGAACTTGTTTTCCAAAGTAGTTTTCTTTTATTTATTCAGACTTTTGAGGCCCCCCCAACACATTGAATAGTCAATTTTAAAACTTCATGAAGACTCTACAAAGAGTATGCCTTGAAAACTTTCCCTTTTTGCATACTGGGTCTAGAAGTTTAGTTAAAAAGATGGGCTAAAAATTAAACTAAGTTCATATACAATAAAAATTCAATATCCTAAAAGTCAGAGTTTCAATCTAACTACTTGCTACTCTAACAGATTTTTTTAACTCACAGTCTTTAGATTGTACATTTTCTTTTATGTTATGAAACCCTGCTCTGAGGAAATCCATGTTTTTCCTTGAAGCGGATGCGTGTTTTCCCCAGCTCTTTTGTAACATGTTGTCATGTTCCATCATAGTGTTTATTCACAGTACTTTTTTTGCCATAATGAAAAATTATTTATGGGCACTGGCTTTTTTCCCATGGCACCAAGAGTCACTTTGTGCACCATTTTGTTCAATAAAAACAACAACAACAATAACAAGGATGGAATGGCCATGATGTCACTGCTTGATGAATAGAGGCCGCATTAGAAAGACAAACTGGAGTGCTGGTTTAGGTTAGATCAGATCATACAACTCTTCTCAACGAGTTCTAAGAAAGGATATTATACTAAAAAGAAAAAAAAAGTTAAATTCATAAAAATTTGCTGTTCTGAAAATGTAGTTACATTTGGGAGTAAAGTCAAAATTCTGAAAGTGCAAAGGATTTTTTTTTCCTTATTTAATACATTGGCAGTAAAAAGTTTAAAAAAAAATAAAGTAAGATCACAGAATCATGGAATGGGTTTGGATTGGAAGTGACCTTAAATATCATCTTGTTTCATCCTCTGCTGTGGGCAGGGACACCTTCCACTAGAACAGGTTGCTCCAAGCCCTGTCCAGCCTAGCCTTGGACACTTCCAGGGATGGGGCAGCCACAGCTTCTCTGGGCAACTTATTTCAGTGCCTCACAGGGAAGAACTTCCTACTACTATTCATAAAAATTGGCCTTTCTGTAAATGTAGATACATCCGGAAGCAAAGTTATAGTTTGGAAAGTGTAGTGGATTTTTTTGTTTATTTATTATATTGACATTAAAAAGTTTAAACATAATAAAATAAAATAGTCATAATCAGATACATTAGAAACCTTTCTCAGGCCTTAGACTGGAGCACAGGTATTTTAGAGCTGATGCATTTCCTTCATTGCTGATGCACTGTCATGGCATAACTTAAAATTCCACAAACTCATTGTCTGAGAATTCTCTTTGTATTTCTTGAATCCTGGTCACAAACGCCTCTTAGCTGCTAACTGCTGATATTTTTAGCAGAATTTATGCGACCTAAAGCACTACACAGGTTTGTGGAGAGATGCTGTGATTCTAATACCTGGAGGCCCTTTAGCTTATAATGCTTGTGATTGACTGTCATTTCCAATATATAAAAAATTCCACTTTGTGCACTTTCTTTCTTTCTGCTTCCTTGAATTTATCCTGTTCCCACGCTGAAATTATTCCCAAAATTACTACAAATACATGCAAAACTATAAAACCATACACACATATTACTGACCAAACACTGTACAAATACCAAAGATGTTTTACAAACCTCAGAATTTTGTCCACTCTATTCTAAGAAATAAAAATACCCAATAAGCCAACAAACCATGAAAGCAGATCTTTGGAGGCCAAATTGGAAGAGACAGCAACTCCATTAGTACATACTTGTTTTTTATATTTATATATAAAAATATACATTTATTTTTTTATTTTTAATGTTATGAATCAGCCGATAATAATAAAACTGATGCATTTTCATTTACCTACTTCTCAAAAATGACAAAACTGGGAGCAGAATCACAGTTCAGAAAATTTTTACTTCACTTTTTTCTCTACAACTACTGTCAAATTTTGCTCTACAGCAAAAAAACCCCAAGTGTTCCTGAGTGGGGTCAGGTGTCTTGAAACCAAATGCTCAAAAGAAGATTCCCAATATTCAGGGAATTTGATATTAGGGTTTATTGAAGTTGTCACATACTTTCGGAGATCTAATTTCACTTTCTGATCTTCAGCACTGGCTGTAATTCTTCATTCAGAAGAGGGAAGAGATTACTTGTCAGCAGTAATCTCTAACACAGATAATGCCATATAAATATTAGGGGCTTATAAGCATGGACAAGGATTAGGAGCAAAGAGAGAGAACAGAAAGAAAACTGAACAGAGCCAAGATTAAGCACTAGGAAGGGCATGGCAAAAGAAAATCCAAGGTCTGCAGCTCAGCTTGTCTTCCCACAGCAGAATATATCTTTCCCTGGGTAGAGTAAGTACAGTTTGCACTGATTTCCCTGCTTGCAAACTGCAAGATGTAGAAATAAGAAATATTATTTGAGATGTGATCATTATCCTCTCTTTTCCACTACAAAAGAGAAACTCAGAACGACTGAAGCTGGAAGATCTCTGGCCTAACCTTGGGCTCAAAGCCCATTCAGCTGGACCAGGTTGCTCAGAGCCTCATTCCAGTCAAATTTTAACTCTCACCAAAGGCCAAGAAGAGAGATTTCACATGCAGGCAATAAATATGTGAGAGGTGTTGCTGCCAGCTGGGACTGTGAAGTGAACAACAACATGGGAGAGAGCTAAAGCTGATCAGGACATCTTCCTTCCTGGCCAGAGAGAAGAACTTGGTAGGTAACCTCTACAACAGATAAACCAGGGGAGTGATATCACAAGCTCTTACTTATTTCTGACAAATCAGACAAATGAATGTTATTTGAGCAAGAAATTAGCTCAATGCCACAATCTTGTCACTCCAGTGGTGTGTCTGATTAGCAGGCAGGATCCAGAGATGCTCCTGGAGAAAAGAGGCTGGATCCAAATCAGCAATGGGCAGTTGGCTTTGACCCAACTTGATCCATCAGAGTGGGGAAGGAATATGAGGCAGACAGAAGAGATGCCAACAGTAAAGACAGAAGAAGAGAAATTAGTTAATTCTCACTTTCCTCAAACAACAACTTCCACTTATTTTTAAAAAAAAATTTCTAAGTGAAATCCTTCAATATCCAGAATCCATATTTGACACTCTCAAAAATTTCCACTTCTAATTAACATTTACACTTTTCTTTCCATTCTAGTTTCACTCTGATTTGACAACACTTTTGTTTGTTCATTCTTTAAGATGTCATAACTATAGCTCAACCTCACGAGGATGGTCAAATTGACCTCTTAACCTTCCCCTCACTATTACATTTGAATTTCTAATGTTAAGATCACTGTTCCAGGTACACTGTAAAGTCCAAATTCCAGATGACCAGGATTTTATAAAAAGTATTCTTTAACTCTTATTCATAGAATCACAGGATAGCAGGATGGGTTGGAAGGGACCTTAAAGATAAGTTCAAATCCTCCTGCCATGGGCAGGGACACCTTCCACTATCCCAGGTTGCTCCAAGCCCTCTCCAACCTGGCCTTGGACACTTGAGCGATGGGGCAGCCACAGCTTCTCTGGGCAACCTGTGACAGAGTGTCAAAAATTATTCCTCAAAATCCATGGAAAAGTACTACCTTCCAAAGCACAAGCCTGCAGTAGAATTATACAAAACAGGAAAAAAGGCTGATCAAACTACCCCTGGAAGTCTAAGCTTCCCCGGTATGGAGTCCTCTGTGCTGCTGTTCTTGTTGGACATCATTTCAGCCAAAAGCACATTTAGCCTAATCCAGTACTTGTGGGGGTTATTCCTTTTTGTTGCATAGTTACTCCTAACAAAAGACTTCAACAATATCTTAAGTACTTCAGGTCAGTTAAAAAAAAAATAAAAATCAGAGAGTGATTACTCTGCATTTTCATTCCAGAAGGGAGACTCTGGATCTAAAGAAGTCAAATGCAAAGTTTTCTTTGACATCAAATGAGACTGAGTTTGACCCTAAATATGTTATTTCTGAGTTCACATCTACTGCCTGAAATCCTCTAACACTAAATATAAGAATCTGTGCAATTATAAATTCTAAGCCCATCATTCTTCACAAACGAAATGGTGATAATTTAAAAACTCCTCAGAAAGATGGTAATGAACTACAATACATATTTTATAATGCAGGTGAAAATAACTTACGTGTTATTTTGTACAAGATAGGAAAACATGGACTAATTGATAGTTCAGAAAAAAAGGTAATTTTCTCTATAATTAAACACACTGACTGTGTAGATCTGCTGCAATGACACTGCAAAGTAACTTTTGGAGCCCTAAGAGTCCTCTTAATAACAACTGCCAGAAATTCAGAAATTGTTGACTTAAGTTCTGCTTCTGCAGAAGTTCAAAAGAATGAATTACACTATGGGGAAAAACGTTAGGCTTCTGAGAATTGCAAGGTTTTTAACGTTCTTTACAATTTTAAAGGATTGGTCATGTTTATTAGTGGTTCCTTAAACAGAAAAAAACAACTCAGCTCTCGAGTGCTTATTTAGAAAATGCAAATTTCACATAGAGCTCCACACAATACAGCATCTCCTCTTGCTAAACACAACTGGAAATGCGTGTTTGAAAACTGATATCACACCTTAAATCATCTTTTTTTTTTCTTTTTTAATTAAACTAATACCAGGATCCTGTAACATGTAATTTCCTGTTTTGTGGAACTACTTCTAATCAGGATATATAGGATGGATGTCCCCTTTAAAGAGGCTGCTTTGCAACATACGCAATGCAGAAGGGAGTGCTATCATAACACTTCAATAGTTAAGTGACTTTATGAGAAAAATACTTCCAAATGTTTCCTAAAACCTTCCAAACCGCACCAAAGAACATTATCGTAATATTATGTTTCCCCTTGGCCTCCAATATTTAAGCTTGGTATTCTCGAAATGATACTTGGATGAAAAATATAAGTTTATGTAATGTATAAATTGTTCCTAGAAGTAAAGCTGCCTTTAAAATAACTCTGTGTAGATGTCAGATATTTTACATTTTCAATAGCTTTTCTGTATTAATTGAAGAAATGGCATGGCAGTGCTTTGGGCTGCACGGGAATAATCTGTATTTTAAAACTGAGCAGTCACTGTGTGATCTTATCCTCTCAAATACTGAGAATAATAACTGTCCTGACCGATTACATATCAAGTTACCCTTAATAGATATCCATATTTCTTCTGCAGTATACATAATCCATATAAACTGTACACCATATATCAATACCATATTCCAGCGAATCCACCATCAAAGAGTTCGTTTATAGTAGGTTTTCATTTGACTGGGGGTTGTAACGTTCTGTGCAATCATAACCCAACCATTTCAGGGATTTTGCCAGCAAGCTGCTTTTTGGCAGATTATTGGCAGTACATATTGGCAACAAACTAGTGCAACTAAGCCCTTCTTATAACTTACAGGTAAATAATGATTTTAATAAATTTATGTAAAATGTTCCACTTGCTTACATCTGGTTTTGATAATTCACTTGCCTGTGCAAATGCAAACTTCTGTGTGTTTCTCAGGAAAGCACATATTTCACCTGAAATATTTAAGGCTTTCTCAGGTACCCCAATAAATAAGCAATAAAGCCTGCTTTTATTTGAAGGCTTAACTGAAGAAAGTTTTATCTGAAAAAGCTAGGGAAATTAATTAAAAATAATAATTGTATGCACAGAAAAATCTAAAACACACTTTGTCAGTAATACAACATTAGAATAGTAAGAAAAACTCATTTTTGGGCTATGGTGGAGCTATCCCAGCCACAGGTCATTCAAATTGGATAGGCCAGTCAGCTGACTCTGGCCCTCAGGGTCACTCAAGGCAGAGATTTTGATCTCCATTTCCAAATACGTCACTGTATTAATTTGCCCTTTCTTTTTGCAGTCCAACTAAAGTTTAAATGTGTAGCAGTTGTATATCTATTAGGCACTATGGACTAGAGGAAATCCCAGATTTTAATCCCACCTTTGCCAGTGTCTCATTCATTGCTCAAACTCCAGAAGTCTCTTCTTTCCATCTCTAGAATCTGCACCCCCAAACCTCTCCCCCCAAAAAAATCAAGTTTTCCTCCAAAAGCTCTAAAAATATTACTACTACTAATAGTAGTGCCATTACAGGGGAAAAAAAAAACCTTGGGCACCCTTCTGCTGGTATAATCAGTTTGACAGTGATGCTGACTTAAGATCCCTGATAATCTGCCTTTAAGGATTTGAGTGCCAGAACAATCCTTGGGGAGCCTACACCTCTGAATTCTGACAAACACTTGTGGCCCATCACTGAGCTACCTGCGATATTAACAACAGCAAAATAAAAAGAGAGATATGCAGCTTTGTGTTGAAAAAAGGAAAAAAAGGGCATCAATACAAACAGCACTGCTACCCTTAAACACCAAGTTACCAGCTTGGTGACAGACCTGCACAATGGACAACAGGGAACGATGGTGCCTCCTCCATAAGGAGACAGGCTCATGAGCAGCTTGAGCTATCTCCCACTCTGGGCAGGACATGGCTGTGGTTTGTGTTGGAATGGACCTTAAAGCTCATGTGGTTCCAAATCCCCTGCCATGGGCAGGGACACCTCCCACAAAACCAGGTTGCTCCAAGCACCACCCAACTGGCCTTGAACACTTCCAGGGATGGGGCAGCCACAGGTTCTCTAGGAAAGCTGTGCCAGGACCTTACCACCCTACCAATATCTCATCTAACTCTGCCCCGTGGCAGTGGGAAGCCATTCCCCCTTGTCCCATCACTCTAGGTCCTTGTCCAAAGTCCCTCTCCAGCTCTCCTGGAGCCCCTTTAGGCACTGGAAGGGGCTCTCAGGTCTCCCTGGAGCCTTCTCTTCTCCCAGTGAACACCCCCAACTCTCCCAGCCTGGCTCCAGAGCAGAAGGGCTTCAGCCCTTGGAGCATCTTCTGGTAACAATTATCACCAGTTGCCCCCATGCTTCTCATGCCTTTCACTCCACTTGCTGGGATCACACATTCATTCAGCCTGTGAAACACATATCTGTAATTAGGGGAAACAATGCACTTCAAAAGGTTTAACACAGCCAAAGTCCATGTCTGCTCTGTTGGTGGATACATGTCAGAGTGATATTAAATAATTGCTTGGAATGGGGCCTGTAATGAATAAGGAACAATCAATTAAGCATGAGATTTTACTTGTGCCCAATTCAGCCTAGAACTTGCTCGCTATTTTTGAGCATTTATTCATTCATGGAGCTGGCAGTTTAGAATTCTGTAAAGATTGGCAAAATGGTTAAAACCCCCTCAACAAATTGTTGTTCAGATCTATTGGACATGCTGGTACAACTCACTGTTGCTATAGTGGACTTGCTTTTAATTTGATCTGTTTCATGGATTCGGTATCCTTCCAGCACGTTAGAAACCTAAGGGCATATATTTGTATTGTTTAAAGGCAGGAAATTCTGTGAAGTGAAATGAGAACATATCCCTTTTGCCTTTATGGACTTTTGTTATTTTCTTTTCCTTTTGGGGGTTTTGGAAACAAAACCAGTGAAAGCTGAAAGTTTTGAACAATAGCAAATTACTTTCAAGGAAAAAAAAAAGTAAAATACCAAGTATACTTTTATAACTTTATTCATACACTTTGTATATATGTAAATTGCACTTATCCAAGCATCAGAAAATACCATTCACAGCAGGGCCTTATGTTGCAACAGGATCATACTGGTTTTGTCATAAAAGACCGTGGACTTTGCTGTTTTATTCCTTCACTACCTTGTATTAACTTGTACCCCACTGACTTCATGACAGAGCTGACTTGTTTCATGCTAACCACAGAACCAGGGCAATCACATTCCTATTGTAAGGAGGAAAACTACCAATTTTTGTAGCTCTTTAACTCCTTGCCCAAAGAGTCCCACAGCCTCCCCTTTAGTTGATGCAAAAAGTAGGTCTGAATTCTAGGATAGGAAATGAGAACTGATCGAAGAAGAACAAGGACATATAACCTGCTAAAATTAAGAGCAGGGCAGATAGTGCCTTTTAGACAACTACAGCAGCAAACTTTCTTACAGCAGTTCTGTACTACTTAGGGAAGGACTGGAGGCAGAATGGCTGCATCAGCACAGAGACCAGATCCCAGCAGGATGCATCAGTCCTAGTGCAGTACTGCACAAAGACAACCACACTGCTTTTGGTGCTCAAACTAGCTCAGTATCTTTATTGCAGATAATGAATTACACTGTACTACTTAATAAGTAGAGGGTTATAGGTTATAGCCATGGTTATGGCTCCCTGGAATACTCCTGCCTCATGAGAGAGTGCAGAGATTCAAGTAAGTCTGCAAGAAAACTTGCTGGAGGACAGCTCATGTGCCACAACCTCAAGTGCAGCCATTTCAGCAAGAGCCCGAACACTCACCCAGCACTTACCCAGTGGCGTTCCCTGCATGTGGTGCACAACAAGCTGACTGTTCCTATCACACAAGCTTAATAGCTAAATATAAATTACAGTGGGATGCAAGGCTTCAGAGAGACATTTGACACCCAAGACTCTGCTGGCCATGGGATCTCTCCTAACTGGTGTTTCTTCACTCACTAATCCCTCTTCCTGGACAGCAGCAATTATGACACTGGTGAGATGCAGGACTGGGGTTTGTTTTCTTTCATCAGGCAGAGTGCTTCGTGCCCATCTCTTCTATTCTTGGAGGTTACAACAACTGAAGCAGAGATCTCAATGAGACACAATCAATCATCATAATAAACACAGCTCAGCTGCTTCCGTGGGGTCAAAGCATTTGGTGGAGAAGACTCTTAGAAAGAGATCCGAAAGAACATGAAGAAGTGGCTTTACTCTAAGTGCTCGCAGTAATGAGTTCTAAAAAATCACTCCTGACGATCAACCCTGCGGAATAAAGACATGAAGGATACCAATGTCCACCCATGGACTATCTGACCTCTACATAAACGCAAAGGGATCCATAACTACCAGCTGTAGCACTTCTGTGGTCTTTCCTGCAGCAGTAGGCAATGAAAACAAAGGCTTGGCTACCACCTGGACATCACAGGGTGCCTCACCTTCCCTATGGAAAAACCAGGGAACTACAATTACTCCAACTGTTCTTCTCCCCCAAACTCTCTCTTATTCAGTGTATATGAATTCAACAGTTTTGCCCAAGTGCTCAAAACCCAACTAATGTTACATTTTAAAACATTACAGCATACAGATGTTTAAATCATATCTTCAAATGCATAGGCATAATCAACCAGAAGCCAGCAGTTTACAGATCCTGCCTACCTTTTTTTCAGTTCTTCTGAAAATGTAGTTAAAGGTTCTTAGGGCAAAAATGATGACTAAGTCCATGAACTGCCAAAAAAAATTGGCTGTGACATCACTTATTAAAAGTTATGATAAACTAGAAGGTCCAACTAAAAGGAGCAGATGCACTGTGGGCTAAGTTGTAGCTGCAGACAGAATTTTTGGTGCCAAGATCAAAAGAACAAGGTGTTCATATAAATGGCATTTTATTTTGATCCTATTATTCTATATGAGCTTGAGAAGAGATCAAAGGTAAAAGCACCCAGGTTTCACTATTAACACTTAACATAACTCCAGTCGGAAAATCCTTTCCAGATTTCCAGTGCAATTTAAAGCCCAGCACATTTGTGTTGTTCTATTAGGTTAATATACCTGGAGGCACGGGTTTGATTCCCTGACCACCTTTTCCATTGTGGAAAATTGCTTCTCCTGTATGTATAATTTCAGTTATTTTCATGTTTAGGACAGCAAAGACACCCTCCCTCTGGGGAGTGCAGTGGTTTGCGTTGTCCCTGCTGCCCTAGAGAGCCAGGCTGCCCTGAAGTGGTGACAATATATTACTGACTGTACGACAGTCGGGAAATTCAATACCATTGGAGTCAAGTACTAAAGTGTGGTTCAGCCCCTGCCAAAGCATACCAGCTTCCACTCAGAATGTAAACAAACCTAATGGGCCTTTCAAATATCTAAAAATTCCTCCTGATAGCTGGCAAGAATAAATGTGCTTTAATATGTTGTATTGCTTATTATGACATTACCCAGGACTACTACTATTAATTAATGGTTCTATTGCCTCTCTTAGCACCCAGCGGTTTTGCATAAAGAAAAAATAATAACATATTGTATTTCTTACAAAGCCAAAGTATACTAACTAATTTTAATATTCATGTTTTCTTTGAATGGAAGCTTCTCATTGATGATTAAGTAACTTAGGGCTGATATTTCAGAACTGAACTTCCACTGAATTTCTTTGATTTCTAGGACTGCAGAAAGCTGTTAATCAACAGGTATCAGTGATCAGATTTTACCTTTGGAAAAATCAGCAATCAAGCATGCATAATAAGAAAGAATGTCTATGTCCTTCCCTTCCTTGCCATCCCCTCCTCACTTGCTATTACAGCATTTGTGTTAAATAGTTGTTCCAAAGTTTATTGTAAATGCCAAAAAGTGGGCACTGATCCCACAGGAGCTGGCTCAGCCATGACCCACCATCTTGACCATATTCATTTTATCTAAATCTGTTTCAAAGAGGGAGTTTGGGGTGGTAGTTTTGGGGTTGAGTTTTATTTTTCACTTAATAACAGTGGATTGACAGAGGGGAGGAGGTGGCAAGTTGTGACTCTGGGAACTGGCACAGTCAAGGCTAAATACATAGAGGTGAGCTGTGGCCTAGAGTGAACATGACAATTATGGGTTAAACGAGGGGAAAACATCTCATGCACAGTCAGAATATGTTCATGTTACACAGCAGCCAGCTGGCTATAAATCCAAGAAGTAAGCTGGAAAGCTTTAGAGTTTAAATGGATGAATAGAGATATAGATGGAAGAACAGTGGTTTGTCCCCATATGAATGGCTTTTAACTGAAAAGAGTGGTTGCTTTCATGAGAGTTTGCCAGAAGAGCAACTTTGTTGAGATTTTAAAAAAGAGTTAAGTATGATGATTGGGACATTGCATATATTTATATTTTCTACTTTGTTTTGAGACAGAGAAGTCTGATTCAGTGTGTCTGAACAATTACAAGCCTTTACACACAGGTGTTCCAGTGAACAGGGATACAGATTCTTTAATAATACCTCTGCAGCTGATGATCCATAAACAGGATTACTCTATTAATTTATTTCAGATTCAAATTACCACAAGCTGAGCTGCAAAAAGCCATGACCTATTTTTCTTTCCATGTTTCCAGCTCCTAGTAATTTATACTATAGCCTTCTCTACCCTCTACACATGCATCACTGAGCCCACAGCCAATCACCCCACCTGTGCTCAGATCCACCAGATCACCATGAGGCTGCTAAACCAACACCTTCCTGGCAGACACAAAGGATGACAGAGGCATTTCTGAGACTTTCTTTTCTTTTTAGCATATAATGCTGACTAGCAGAACCTTCTGTATTAGAGACCCAAGAAACACCCTAATAGGTTTTCATAAATGGATGAACTTGAATGACTTGGGGTTTTGACCTGTGCCAGGCCAGGAGCTGAACGTCAGTGATCCTTGTGAGTCCTTTCCAACTCAGGATATTCTATGATTTTACAACTTTCTAGAAGTCTAGTCACTCTGCCTGAACATATTGGGATCTTAGCAAGATAGACACTTGCTCTTTTTCCCCTCCATCTTAGGCAGATGCAATTCCCTCTTGAATCCAAAAACAGAGCTCTGGCTCTCACTAACTCAAAGAACAGCTAAACTTTAAAGGCGCTAGGAAACTTCACATTCATAATTATGTTAATATTAATTCATATGTTTTATATATATATGTTTTACCAAACTTTTTTGGTGTTTAGACATGGCTATAAGCTCATGGGTTTGATAGAATCAGATGGGAACTGTAGGAAGACTGATAACAGCTTTGCTCCCCAAAACCTTTCTCCTGTGTCTCTGAAGTGACTGAATGGGAACTGAGAGGGAAAAGAACAAAGATTTGCTGTTCTTTACAGTCACGCAATGAAAGTGTAGGTTAAGTACAGGAAGTATTTGCAGATTCCAGATATTCTGTGGACCTTTGTTGCTTTTCCTTGCATTCAGATCTAATCTCAGTCCCTGCACAGAGCTGGACTTTCATGTTCTGCGGTTCTTCACTAATAGAAAGCCCAACCCACTGTGACACTTAGGGCAAAGTGGACTCAAGACACAACTTTTAACTTCAGCTTCTTGTAGGCCTTTATTCCTGCTAATGCATTATGGGAAAAACACTTCACCAAGAAGAGATGGCTTCAAAGTACACTAATGAGTTAATTAATAAACATATTTAATATATACTAATAGTAGAACACACCTACAGACTGACAAGATACAGCTATAATTTTTAGAAGAATTTTGGATAAAATGTTGGATGTTCCATATCAAATATAACACCATCATGTGATTTTTAAGCTTCAGAAGTATAAAACTACTGAGTGTTTATTTTTTGATACCAAATACGTGCATACCTCCAACTGACTCAAGTCACCATTAATAACTAATAAGATATTTTTAGGAGGTCCTTCAAACAGAATGGTAGTATTCTCACTAAGTAATAAATTGTGTCTGGTTCTTTAGCTTCAATCAAGCATCAATTTTTGATTATTTATCCAAAGTCAGAATTCTTAAAATACGTCCTTTTTAATAGAACCAATTTCTAGGGAAAAAAGATTCCTCTCCACAATTTGAGTGCAATCAGCTATTCTAATAACACTGGCTCTGATTTGGAGGCAAGGTTCATGATCAAATACATTTAAGGAGGGTTGTATGGTTAATTTCAGAGCTACCCCACCAGTATTCACATGAATAAGCATAAACAACATTGTTTTATTCTGCTGCTGTGTCACCTTTGATTCTCAGAAACCTGCTTGTACCTACACAGATCTGCATTTTGCAGGACAAGGGCTCATAGTAGGATGGGCAGCTCAGATTTGTCAATCAGCAATATCTGGCACTGAAAATAGTTCTGAATATGAATAGGAAAATATCTGGCTGTCGGATAGTTGGAGGAATTCTATGCCAAAACATTGCTAGGGACATTTCCAGCTCTCACAAGAGCATTCTGCTAATTCTCGATGACTCATCTGCACCTTTGGGTGCTTATTGGAAACATTCCTCCTTTCCCTTTATTTTCCTTTGTGAAGAAAACAGAAAATGGAACTCTCACCAGAAAATAAGAAAAACATTAACCTCTAAGTCCCCTGGATTTTGGTAAACAGTGAGATCACTGGAAACCTGCATATGAATTAGAGGAGAATAATGGGACTGAGCAAAAAGTCATGGACTATGTTCATCAATATGTGCCTTTTATGTAAACTAGATTGTTAATTGAAAACCCATTTTCAGAGTCTCTTAAGAGGCAATCACCTTAAAATTAATCAAAGTCCTGTTTTGTCACTGTTTTTTTAATGGGGTTTGTGCTCCTTTGGATGCTCAGAAAATTGCTTGGAGCAGAGACCGGAGCCAGAAGCTTTGGAGTTCATGTCTGAGTGTCCATCTTTCCCAGGCTTGAGGGAGCTGGGGGGGATCAGCCTGGGGAAAAGGAGGCTCAGGAGGGACCTTATCACTTATACAATTCCCTGGCAGGCAAATGTAGCCAGGTGGGGGTCGGGCTCTGCTCCCAGGTAGTAAGTGACAAGAGGAAACAATCTCAAGCTGTTCCAGAAGAGTTTTAGGTTGGATATGAGGGAAAAGTTCTCCACTGAAAGGGTGGTCAGGCATTGGAACTGGCTGCCCAGGGAAGTTGTGGAGTCCTCATTCCTGGAGGGATTTAAAAGACAGGTAGATGTGGCACCTGGGGCCATGGGTTAGTGATGGCCTTGGCAGCGCTGGGGGAACTCAACCTTTTCCAGCCTCAATGATTCAGTGATTTTAGGACAGTGCTGGCAAGGTGAGAAAGCACCAGTGGCTCAGCTCACTCAGTCACTAGTCAGTGAGTGACACAAGTGGTTCCCAGGCTGATGTCACCGAACAACAGTGGGAGCAGGGAGATGTCCATCAGCAGTGAATGGATCTGGCTAAAGGGCAGGGAGGCATCAGGACAATGGGTGCTGTTGAGGCTCCAGGTAAGGGAGGTGACAGACTTGGTATTAACAGCAACTATTTAAGCAGGACTCTGGGATTGATATCATTGAATGGCATTGTCCAAGTCAGTAGGAACCATGATGTCTGTGGTCTGCTCACCAGTCACTGCAGTGGGTCAGAGTCCCCAAAACAACAGAATCTGAGCTCCATCTTCCATTTCATCATCACCATGCCTTTAGTTTTCAACCATTTCTTTTCCCACTTACCTATGGCTTTCCCTGTTAGTTATCTCTACTAAAGTTGCCTCTGTGAGGTACATGGAACAAAGTCTTCTTGAAAAGCTTTGGGGTGACTTTTTTCTATATACCGCTTCTTAAAATATTCCTTAACTTACTCCTCCAGTGCCTAGCAATGAGTCATTAAAAAAATAATTTCATACTAGTAACACAGTGAGAGATATCAAAGGTGAAAATTTGCCATTATTTGCACTCAGCCTGAAAACGTCTTCAAACAGCATAGAGGAAAGGTCTGTATTTGTCTACAGATAAATTTTCTTAACATTTTTTCCATCAATTTATTTCAGCAAGAATGGCCAACTTAAATTTTTCAGTGTCTTCAAGGACCTTATTTCATAAATTTGTATAAAAGGCAGAAAAGTATATATATATGTTTTAAAAGCAGCCAGGAATATAAGCAAGAGTTTTTGTGGAAACAGTGCCATTAGATTTAAAATGCCAAACACTCAAATTACTTCTGACACATTTGATTTGAGTCGCTTTTGAATTTGCACCTACAAACAATAAAAAACAGTGGTTCTGAAGGAGACTGATTATTTCCTTTGCAATATTTTACCACAGAGAAGTTATTCTCTCTTTCTGCCAGATCTGACAGCCATTCAAACGCCCTGGGTATACTGCACACTAAAGTAGAAATATGATCTCTACTTGGAAACACCCCTCAAAAATAGTTTCTTCTGTCAATTCTCAGTAACTGCATTCAATAACAAGCGCGACTATTGAACTCTGAAAGTATCAATGTTCAGTCATCTTCCTGAGCTTACATATCCCAGCTGCAGGGAATAACGATGCTGAAAGACCGCGATCTCTCCCCATCCTTTAGATATTTATCATAACCCTTTGTGATATTTAATTGGCACTGCTTTCTGCTCCTTCATTTCCAAATAGATGAATCACAGACTCAGTCTTCCAGGAACCAACCACTTGAGCTATTCTCTGCACTTCCTTCAACTGCTCCTCGACCGCAGCCAGCCCTTTGATTGACCCCACCTTTAATCAGTGTTTGACGGGAGAATCTCAGCTAAAATGTGCATTAAGTCTTCTGAGAAGAGAATGAGTAATCAACACCTAAACCCCAGAATTACAACAGCAAACTTCCCAGAGCCTCCCACAGTCAGTGGGGCTTGTTCACATGCTGAAGTGAGGAAAAGCCACCGCTGACAGTCAGATTTCCTCACTTTCTTATTCAGGAGTAATACAAAGTGCCATTTGTAGACTACTCCAAGTCATACACGGGGTGTTAATCACAGATTAACGCAAAAACTAGGGGGTATAGTCTCCATCAGGTACTCTTCATGATACTGAACTGTTGATTTAAAATTACAACTTGCCAAAAACTAAATCAGCAAACCAATAGTTCACCAAAAAAAGAGAACCAACTCATTTGCCAATCATTCTCCTCTAACTACCAGGCTCAGTTCTGTCACAAATGGTGGAATAGACTTCTGGTTGTGCATTAGTTTGAAGTGACTTCAGTGCCACCACTAAGGACCATCGTTTAATGGCCGAGGGAGATGCAGAAAGCCTCCTAGTCCCTCCATCTCCAGCTCCAATATATCAGCTACTGCTATTTACATCAGTCCCCTGACTTCTCTGTCCCAAATAGGTGGTTATTTTGCTCTGATGCCAAAACCTGATACTTGATCTACTTCTGTGGCTTCTTGATCTTACTGTAACACAACCAAAGGCAACAATAAAATACATTTTTTATGAAGCAACATGTTAAAAATAATCCAAGTCTTCTAAAAACATTTCTCCTAGGTATAGTGTTTACAAAGAGTAAAAAAACCTATTTATAGAACTTTGGGAACGCAATCCTTAACTCAAAATAGTCATAGAATTATTTGTGATTAGCTACCCGTTACAAATCAGAAAGTGGGTCTCTAACTTGGAAGTTTGGTAGGTTTACTCTAAGTTTTACAGTATATTAAATGCTTTTATTGCCTTTTTACAGGAAGAAATACAGAATTACTTGTAATGGAATCAGTAAGCCAATGGTCTTCCTTTTCTGAAGTTCCCTAGTTATCCTGAAATAATAAAAATACAGCAAGACAGTGGCAAGAAAGCAAGTGGACACTTCTCCACAGCATCTCAACAATAAACAGCAGAACTGTGGCACTCCATCGGAATGTTCCAAACCTAAATTGAATGGCAGCGTGATTGCTGTGGTTCCAGTTATGTTAATTAGGCTGGGTTCATGGTTCATTGAGGCTGCAATTATGCTCCAAAGAAATGCTGTAAGCAGGCTATCCCATCCTCCTGCAGCCTGCTGAGTGTGCTCCCATTCTTCTTGGGGCAAAAAGGCATTCTAAAGGGATTAGACATTGGAGTCACATTTACACTTAGACCACACGGTTTGTGAAGATGCAATTAGATGACCATGTTCTGGTATTCTCTTCTTTTTCAGATTTGTTAGGAAAAATAGCTTTCCAAGTTCATTGGCCATTTTTAAAGCATGCTTTACTTTGCCAATTTGCATACTAAGCATACAAATTATAAGCCTTATTAGCCCCACTTCAGCTGTAGGGTGAGTAAAGGAGAGGAAGAGTTTTGCCCAAGGTTATGTAGCTCTTCAGTGGAAAGAGAACTGAATTTCTTAGGTTAATGGTTGTACTGATGATCTTCCAGAGCTTTTCCAACCTAAATGTTTCTATGACTCTTTTAATGACATTTCCTGATGGACCACTGTGGGTAAGACACACACACCACACAAAATGCAAAACCTTCTGCTGGAAAGGTAATTTAAGTAAGTTGCAGGGAGCTCTGCAGTGCCTCATGCCACCAGGCAGATGCTCTCAGGCACAAGGTGGGACTCTCGGGGTGTTCCAACTCAGCATAATCTATCATTCCATGATTTAAATCTATATGCTTGAAGAGGAGAAATGTTGCTATTATTTAATTTGCATTTACCTTAGTAATTATCATTAAGTGTTCAAGTTACTCCTGATAATTACGAATATGTTAACATACCTACATGCATCCATACCTAATGAACATTACATTTATATATTTGTATAAATTTGGAAATTAAGATTTTTTGAAAGATAAACTATAATATTGCTAGATTTAGTCCAAGAAAATTGAATGCAGTACTTAATTCAGCAATGTCAGACTTCCAATATTATTGTTTCCTTATTCTCCAAGAATTTTTCAGTAAGTGGAAAGCCTCTTTTGCCTGTTCCTTGGCAATAACACGTGGAGAAAGCCTCTGTGATACCAAAGGAATGAAAAAATAAACCACATGAGGACTAAAGTAGAACTTCAACTTGTATTCACCAGTCCCTTGTATTTCCCTGCAACGATGGTTTCAGTGAGGCATTTGATGAAATAACGAGGGGCCAAATGACACTATACTCTCAAATAACTGAGAGAAGACACATGATGAGCTAAATATGTTGGCCTGCAATAAGAAGGAAATAGTTTAATATGGTAGCAGCTCCTTCCCTCATTGGGAAAGGTGTGCTGGCCCTTAAGCAGAAGTTTTCAAACTATTTGGTTTTTAGTGGGTTGAGGGACAGAGTAAGATGATTTTTCAAGCAAGTAGCAAGTCTGGATTTTGGCAGTTTTTTTTAAGAAAGGATCTACTTTAAAACCAGCTTCTTCAGAAAACACATGTTCCAATGCTTCTATTCTCAAAAAAAAAAAAAAATTGATGTGGGTTCAGGTGTCTAAACAGAAGCAAAGTCAAGACATACCTCCAAATAAGTATCCTTAAAGCCTAATTTCCAAGTTCACAACTGACTTAATCACTTAGAAGTTCGAGTCACATTAAAAGCCAACGGTGCTTAAGCCCTTAATTTTTTTTTTTTAATTTAAGCAGATTTAAAAAAAACCAACTTGTTGCCATCCACTTCAAAGCTGGCTCCCTGAACTCAGGAATGATTGAGTTTCCATAATACAATTACAGTTGTAACGGAGCTGGATTGAAAGCAAGGTTCAGCTTTCAAAGAACGTCCCGAAAACAGTTGCAGATGATGTGCATTTTAGTTTTCTGATCCTCAGGTGACACAAGGATGAACGATATTAGTGAGATACACATTAGAAAGGGAAGGCATTACCCTAACTAGAAATAACCATCTTTTCAACAGATGGATGGACATCCATAACAATTTAATCTAACGAGACATAGAGCTTACATGCCCATTTGAAAAATCATAATGGCTCTTGTCTGGCAGGTTTGTTCCTCGATGCTTCATTCAATAACTATTCCATTCTTATGCTTTTTTTTTTCACTAATATTACCACAGGTCTTTTTCCAGATTAAATCTACCAACAGTTCTTACCCAAGCCACAGCTTCAATGAATACCCAGTTTGAGTCTTAACACAAGGAATTTAGGCATTGACTGAGACCTTCGGGTCTGTCTTTTAGAAAGAGTTTTGTAATGCTCCTAAGATGAGGAATCTAAATCAGTTTAACACTGAAATCAGTCACTAAATAAACAAGAATCTAAAAGCACGTCAGGAACAGTATTTAACAAGCACTAAGTAATATTAGTTTGAGAAATAATTTGTATCTTGTGTAAAAGCATGATAAGAAATCTGATTTTTGATATATAATTGTCCCAGTGAATCTGACTTGCAATTTGCTCACCCTACTTAGGTTGGAGTTTAAATACAACACAAAAAATAATGCAAAGTCTGCCAGACAGGAATATTTTAAAAGTTTTATTACTCTTTCCTGAAAGCATTGCCATGGACAGGACAAGAACTAAATACTAAATACAACATCAACAGGAAAATTATTTCCAAACAGCAAAGCATAACAAGATCCCAAGCAGACTGTTTCTCAATTGCTTTTTTCCTAATGTACACTGAGGAGACAGCAAGGTAGTAAATGGCCAAGGTTCAAACACAGAACATAAACTATATGAAATCAGGAACAGTGTAAATCTTTGTAACAGCTCAGAACTATGAAGAAAATTAGAAAAGGACCTAATTTGAATTCATTACTGACTCAACACCAACCTTTTCTTCAAAGTAGGTAAAGCTGCTGTACTGTTAAAACCTAGTAACTTTAAAGTTAAATATTGTTTCTTTTAAAGATATGCTTGCCAAATCTGCTCCCAAAACAAACCAAACAGCTACTTTATTATTTTCTATCACAAGTAAAGCAGTAAACTAATATTGTAAAACATAAACTGGATATTTTATTTTCAGCTAAAAGATGGTCTAATGCCTAATGAATGCCCACAGCTCACCAACTGAAAAGTTATGAAATATAATAAAAACCCTTTTACCAATTCATCAGGCAGGCAAGACTCCCTTTACAATTCAGGCTAACAATCTGCCCTTACTGGTACTTTAAGTGTTCGAAGAAAGCATAAGTTGGTCCACAAAGGAAGAGACAGACTCAGAGGTGCATTAAAAACCCAGTTCCTACAGCCTTTCTAACCACAGATACTATGGGTTTATTAAGTTTAGTCTGACAATTTGGTCCACTAGACATTACTGGTCAGATATCAACATCCACCGACTCCAGCACAGCAATCCTGACAGCACATCTTTACCTCTAGGATTCATTCTCCCTTGACAACACCAAGAATGATTCCTCTATTACCTCCAATGATTTATTGGAAAGCCTTTAAAACGCCCCGTGCTCCACCATCTCGACTGAACAAAGGTGGTCAGTGGAGGTGATTACATCTTCACACGATAGATCATCCATTACTGACAGCTTTTACATTTCTCAACTTGAAAAAAAAACCAAGCTCTTGTCTACATATGTAGACATAATACATTTGAAATGTGTAATGCAATATAAAGACCGAGGGTTTAAACCCTCAGTTTATCAGCTCTACAGGCCCAATTTTGCAATCAACTAAACCTACAGTACATTTTCATCAAGTGCTGCAAATCAGCAAAATATTAAATGAATCTTGAAAAAATGATTATGAATCCACAGTTCTGTTTGACTGTATAATTCTATTTAAGATTAAAATTACTATCATAAAAAGGCCACTTTCTGAATGTAATTCCACAAAAACATCATCACAAAAGCTTTTACTGCTATTTATGTCAGAATGTATTTTAAACAGTTCTAATCATTTACCTTTGTGGACACTTAATTAAAATTACAAAACCAATTTTAATCTGTAGTCCAATTAATATGCAAATATATGCAAATGTGGTAAATCAAGGTGGTGATTAAGTTAAGGACACTCTATTTCATGTCTGCTTTAAGTGTGAAAACAAACAATCTTTTTTGTAATTGTACTGATGGATTGTGATGTTTATAGGGTTAGTATGGGGTACAAATGTTTATGCATCAACATTATGCCAAAACAAAGATTTTATACTCTGGAGTGATTTAGCATCCAGCATACATTCAGATGTAACAAAGTCATTTTGCAGTCATCTTGTGAATTAGAATAAGGTCAAAGCAAAGTTAAATTTCTATGTCATCCATTTGTATGGCTATTTAAAATTCAACAATCACTTTCTGATGTGTTAGGTAAGAGCCAAGAAGTCTCAAGAATGGCATATTATCACCCTTTATCATTTAGTGTTCATAATACACTGGTTTATCTTTGATACTATTACAGAAATAGTTCTCCCATTAAGGTGCAAAGATATTCATCCTTTTTAACCCTTTTTCCTCCACAAGATCCAGTTTTTCAATCTGCAGCCAAAGGTTCATCCGGCAGCGAGGGTTTCTCTGCAAATATGCACTACAATCACAGAGTATTGCCAAAAAACCCATTTTTGAAGCCACTTTTCACCCCTTTCTTTCCCCCACTGCTGACTTGGAGAGGTTGATGCTCCTTCACATTTGCCCAAAGTAATGTCTATCTGTTGCTCTCTGCAGGAACAGATCTGAATTCCTCCATTTAGAGCAACTACATCCTTGGACTGCAGCAACTGATTCTCTGTCAAGAAAATAATGATACTGGTAGAAGTAATATTTAATTTTACAGCTTACTTGAGTTCATAAAAGAGCACAGCTTTCCCTTTGCTACGTTTTCTCAGGAGTTGCCAAATCAGTTTGGAAATACACTTAGTGCAAAAGGACAGTGCTCACCTCATGCTATACTGTGATACTTAAGTGTAAAATCCACAGAATCCCTCTCTCCATATAGCTTTATTCATTATTGATTAAATCTCCATCACATACAACATTTATGCCAGAAAAGTTCAAAAAACTTTTGCAATTTTTTTTTTTTCACAAATGTGCCTAATTTCTCCTTTTTTTAAGATTATGTCCATACTAGTTCATAAGATTAAGAAAAATACTCCTATTCCCAATACTTTATCCTTCTGCATCACTACTTTCATCACAAGAAATGAGAATTGAAAATTCAGCTCCAATCAGTTTTAAAACTGCTTTTAAAAGCCACATTCTTTCTCGACTGTATGAGTCTCTTACTAAACACAAAATATTTGGAAATTACCTAAAATATTTCAGCATTTTAACAAAAACAACGGGCATGAGATATTTTTGCAATAACAGATCTTATAAACTTGCATTTGGGATGCAAATCTCGGAATACACTCAGCCATATCTATCATTTGGCTCCTGTAAAAAGCAGGATTGATGTATTTATGTGTTTCTTGCTTTAATAGAGACTAACAAAGCACCATGAAATTCACCTGTCAGTGATTCTAAAAAGAGTTTTCAGCATGTGGCTTCTGACTTAAACAAAAAAAAACCCCAACAAACAAACCACACACACACCCCAACCCACCGTTTCTTCTCCCTTAAACTGGACTCTCAAGAAAGAGACATTTTCACCAGAAAGGGCAAAGGTTTGCTTTAGGAACTAGAGGTGGCCAAATTCTTGTGATATCCTCTATCAGCTCTCCACCATGAAGGACCTGTGTCTAATTTCCACCATTTTTGATGTGTTTTTCCAATTTCCACAGCAATTTCCAGAGAGAAGAGCAGCAGAACTATGAAGATGGGACAGCAGACACAGCCAATGGTACAACTGGGCCTAGCTAAGACAAACAAGAATGAATTTGGAAATTGTGGATGGGTTTTGGTGGAGAGCCAATGGAAGTTGCAGAGGTGAAGATCTCAAGGAAAAGAGTAGAACCCAGAACAACCACAAGCCTTTGCATGCTCCAACATTTAACCACATGTCCATAATGGCAATTACAGCCCTGCACTCTGGAATCAATGGACACAGACACCACTAAGCAGGGTCTGAGCCAAAGGGCAAATCACCCAAGGACTGTCCTGCCATGGTGGCCAACTCCTCATACAGCTGCACGACTCTCTGGATTGGGAAGAGCCATTTAAGTCAGGTGAATATTGCTTGTCCTGCCTGGATGAAAATCAGGGTAATGACCCCAGGAGTGTCGATCCAGCCAGGTCCTCAAGCTGCCCCTTGACAGCAGAGAGAGAGCACTGACTCCTGAAGAGCTTTCATGGGGTCTAAAGGTTGTGTGTTCGCAGTCCTGGGTGGTTTTTGAGGAGCAGAACAAATAAAACCTTTGCCATGTACTTAAATATGGGAAAATGGAGTAACACAGATGCCCCCACACACACTCAGTTGAACACTGAGCAAGAAGGGTTTGCATTAGCGCTGCCAGAGACATCTCGATCTATTCTCTGAGCTTGAAATCAAACATAAAGGTATCAAATACACCAGCAGTGTTCACAGAGCTGCTGATGCTTCGGCTGCAGCTTATTTTTCAGTGGGAGATAAAAGGTGATTCTCTGTATTACGTATCATCACAGGATAAATTTGTTGTAGCCGACTGCACTAATACAATAGCACTGCCGACACGTATTCAAACTTAATCCCTCTGAAGGCACACGAGCCTCTTTCAAGTTTCAAACCTACACCATTGAAAAACATCTTACTATTGTGTATTTGAGAATACTTTTCTCTTTAGCTGTTCTTCTCACCCTTTTCACTATTTGTATTTATTTAAACAGAGCACTGATTTAAAATGGAACTGTAAATTAAGTCATTACTTTTGATCATTCTCTGAGTATTAAACCACTGAAATTTTCTATAACCAGTTTTGATACATCCAGTTATAAAAACATTCTTCTTGTGATGATGCAGGTAGTTTACATACATATTTGAAAACTCAGAAACCATCTCACTACAATGACAGACTGGCATTCCACCTCCAAATGTAGTTCCAGAGTTAAATCATACATCAGCATATCAGAAAATCAAAAGAAATGCAGCAACATTCTCAATGAGGAACTGGAATGCTACAAAGAAAATAAAGTAATCTAAATTTCTAAAGGCAACACCTCAACACAGCTTATCTTTAACACCCTACTCTGCAAATGGTCAAAGCTTTCTTTTAAAAGTTAAAAGTATGTAGAAAATTCAAAAGGATTTTTTTTCCTTTTTTTTATTGTCTCTAATGTACAGCATACTTGGATCATGTTTTCATATTAGAAATTCAGGTCTTGTCTGTCCTAGGAGACTGCATGGAGGCTGGGGAACTGGAGAGAAATGATCACATTATCACAAGGAAAAAGAATGTGAAAACTGAGTAACTGAGTGCAGAACTGCTCTTTAGGTGAGCTTAGCATTAGGTTTGGCTTATTAGCCAATGCTGATCTTGACCAGCTACTGAACAAGTCAGATGACAGACTTTGCTCCTTGTCTCAATAACCCTTGACAGTAGAGTGCAAGAGCTGAAAATGAATGTGTTTTACACAAGCCAGTCTTCCTTGTGTGTGGTTGGGTGGGAATTGCCTAAACGTTTTACAATCTTTAAGATTAAAATAAAGCAGTGAAAATAGTAACGAGTATTGTAACACCAAAAACTCTTTTTCCAAGGTTCCTTTATGCATAACAGTGCAACAGAAATCACAGCCCTTGTAGGGAAAAAAAATGTATTTTTTTTCTGATGACTCTTTTTCAAGTCTTCTCTTACCAGTCTTCTTGTTAGAGCTACAATCCTCCTGTAAGGAGGAAATTTTGACTGAGTGCCTTAGAAGATGACCCTCATTTACCTATTATTCAATACTGATTTAAATTACTGGGTTTCTTAAGTTTCTGACCTCCTGTATTTTATGATGTATTTAAAACACTTTGACTCTTATGAACCATTTAATTAAATAGATAATAACTACACATTTGTCCTACTTGTCATTCACCAAAGTTAAGTTTCAACATTACTTGTGGAACTATTCTGCACCAGCTTTTATTTCAAATTACAGAGGGGAAAAATGGTCATTGATTATTCCCATGATATTGATGACACCAACACATGGCATTGCAAAAACTGACAAATAAAGTTGAAATTTTTAAACCTCTGGCTATTCTTACATGGCTGGAAGAAGAAATCATATTGTCAGATGATACAAATTGCTACAATTGGCTTCCATGGAACTGCAGATCTTTAACTCAGATGAAGATCTGGTGCACAAACCATGGTTGCTCAAACAAGCCACTCAGGAACATTGATCTCTACCTTCTACACATAAATATGTTACAGGAGACAGACTACAAACATAAGAAAAGAAAGTTTTCTGAGCTGTATAAAAATGAGGCAGGAAACCCTCTGTATTAAGCCCAATATCACAGTGCTGTTTTGGTTACAAGATTTATGATATAATTCGTACCCAACTATGGCAATTCACAAAGGTGGCATCTACCCAGACGTTTGGCTTTGTCAATAAAATAGAGCCTCTATCAGAGTCAGATGCTTATTTTTCAGAATTAAAGAACCCATGTCATAGTTAAAATACTTTCATATGCTTAATGGACTTACCACAGTTGTGCTGGAAAAGGCCTTTAGGTCTGCATTATAAATGGCCCATTTTCTGGTTATATTTTAAAAATTTAAAAAAACAAATGCTTGCTGGACACAGCAGTGCCCATAATATAAACCTTTATTTGAAGACTAAAGATATCCAGGACTTGGCACATAAGTATTTACAGAACCTCAGGATGGTTTTGTTTGGAAAGGAGCTTAAAGACCACCTCGTTCCAACCCCCAGCCATGGGCAGGGACACCTTCCACCAGCCCAGGTTGCTCCAAGCCCTGTCCAACCTGGCCTTGAAAACTTCCAGGGATGGGGCAGCCACAGCTTCTCTGAGCAGCCAATTGATTATTAATGAATGGGAAAGGTGATCAGAATATCATCTATTAAAATGTAGGCACAATGGGATATCCTGCTGGCTTTAAATGAGGAAATGCTGTAGGACCAACATGGCTTCAAAAATGTCTGTGTGTGAATCCCTGTGTGTGGTTTCATTTCAAATAAAACTTTAAACTAGGATTCCTATGGAAGACACTATGTTGATGCCTTGTGAATTGATGTAACAGAGAAATGGGGGAATAGCAGAGGGATTCCTTTCTTTTTACACACTTCCTTGACAAACTAGCCTAAATAATTGACTTTGGTACCGACTCGGACAGTATGGCTCAACTCTTTTGAACTATCTCAAAATCTATGCATTTGAGGTCATGCAGGACTTTCTCCCACAACAATGGCATCCTAATGTGGAGGAAAAGAACACAATGAACTACAAGACTGTCTCAAAAATTCAATCTTTGGCTCAGAAAACCTCAGAAACAGCTCCCACTTGAAAAGTTAAAATCTTGATTATTAGTAAATAAAACAACTGAGCACACTGGTTTCCTACAAGCTCAAGTGTGTATGTGCACAAACAGACGTGTAAAGGACTTCTGTTCAGCCCTCCACAGCAAACCAGCTGAGGACAAATACTTCTAATCTATTTGGAAATGTGATTTCATAGTTCCATCCTTTGGGGCTTGAGAACTTTGCTCATCATGTCTCTGGGGCATTGCACAGTAATCTCTGAAAAACTGCATGCTAGATTAGCTCTGAGGATATTTCTGAAGATAAAAGGCACTGAGGGTCTCTGTTTTTATGTGACTTGATGAAGACCAGCATCTCCCAGTCAGACATGGGACATCCAGCACCTTGCAGAGGATCAGGAACTGAAAGCAGAGAGCTGCAGTGTAAATCTTCAACTGCCAGAATATCTGAAGGGTAGAAAAATGCACAACCACATCTTTCTAAAGTCAGGTTCAAATAGCCCTCTTGGTTTCCATCACAAGGTAAACTTTTATTGCCTATGTCCCAACTTTATTTTTGCTGCCTCCTGGCGTGTTTGTAGCAAATGCTACAATTAACAGTGACAACACACAGGCAGCTCTGAGGACACACCCCCATCAACATCCACAGTTCAGAGATTTCAAACTCACTCAATTTCTCATTTATCCCCTCACTGCTCCCTGCTGAAAAGTTCCAATACATAATGCAACTCAGGATCACAGAATGGTTTGTGTTGGAAGGGATATTAAAGATCATCTCGTTCCACCCCTTGCCATGAGCAGGGCCCCTTCCACTATCCCAGGCTGCTCCAAGCCCCATCCAACCTGGCCTTGGACACTTTCAGGGATCCAGGGGTAGCCACAGCTTCTCTGGGCAACCTTTGTCAGGGCCTGCCCACCCTCACAGGGAACAATTTCTTCCCAGTATTTAATTTAAAGCTGTCCATCATCTTAAGGTTGTTCCTCTTTGTAGGCTTAACTTGGGTGTAATTGTTGTACCTAGTCCCCACAGAAAAGTGAAAATTTTGCTTTTTAGGTAAATGCTGCTATGATTATTACTGTAAAATCTGTACAGCTTAATTATTAAACCACATCAATCAGAGATAGAATCCAACAACTCTGCCTTCTAACCAGTGTCATACTCCACCCCAGGTGAATTTTCTATACATTTAATAACAGATTTATGCAATATTCTATAAATAGAAGCCAAAAATTTCAGGAAAATGATGTTTTGCATCCTGTTTCTACTGATGTTTCTACTGTCACATGCCACAGAACCATTTTGACAAATACAAGAATATTTTAGAAAGATGAATAAAAGCAATGAACTACAAAATGGTCTTGTTTATGAGAACACCAACACATTCGTCTCATTCTTTTGAATGAGAAAAAGCCACAGATCTGTCAAGGTTAAGACAGGGCGTTGACAGGAATATAGATGGAGATGATTGAAAATTTGAAATTTATTAGCATTTTATTTTCCATATATTAAGAAATAAACCTGACTACAGCAAAGTTTCTACAGAGTAAAAAAAAAACCTTTATGGTGTGAGAAGACAGGCAAAGAAGAGAAGACTGATGGTACAACTGCTTGTTGTGCTGAAAATGAGTAAGCACCTAAAAACCATCATGATTTATTATGCACATAGCTGGGTCTCTGAGAGAGCATGGAGATATTACCTCCAGCTTGACTCATTAATAGGTTAAATTCTGCTCTTAGAATTGTTTATGTGTTTCACCTCTTTCCAATCAACTCAACAATGTCCTGCCACAGTACAAAATTAGAAGTGCATGGTTTGGAGTCCAGGACAATCCTTGATGAGCATATTTAAACTTAACATGAACCTGGATGCAATTTAAAAGAAGTCAGGGAATGAGATGACAATAGAAAGGTTGTTATGGGAAGCACAGGAACAGCACTGCTGAGAGAGGATACAACCCCACCTTCCCACTTGAGTATGAGATACAAAAGAATCATCAAAATCAACACGGGAAGAGCCATGACAGCAACCACTTCACACCAAATTCCGTAGGTAGATGATACAAACTCCTCACATGCAGAGCACTAAAATACACAGGCAAGTTCAGTAAGAACAAACATTTCCTTCACACTGTCCTTAGCCATTCTAACACTATTTTGAGCATCAGGCCACTGATGGTAAAGGTGATGAGTATGGTTTTCTGACACTTAGAAGCTCCTAAAAAGGTGTGATTTAAAGGCCATTTATGAGGAATGTAACCTAATGCTACCAAATGTACGTTTGAAAATAAATGGGAGTGTTACACTGGATGCAAGATTTTTGCACCTGGGTTTGACTCCTGTCAGTGGTTGCACACAGAAAATCAACTTTAATGGTTGGTGTACAGTCATAGCAGTGACACTATCACTGAAATTACAGATACTTGATTTTAAGAAATTAAATAATCTACTGGCAGGATTTTAGGCACTAAACAACTGATTAACATTTTCAGCACAATTGTGGACATGACCCTGCACTGAGATCTGCTTGCAGATATCCCAGTATCTCCTTATGCTGCACCTTTATTTCAAAATATTTCCAGATACTCCTGTTGAGCAGCTTTGATTAGCCTATAGTTACTGACACAGCCCTTGGTAACTTCAGCACAGTCAGGATTGGACCCCTTATCAGCCCACGTGTAAAAACTCCTGATGTCTTAGCTGATATTTATATCTGTATTAACTTTATACCATTACAAATAAAGAAAGTGCAGCTTCTCACTCCTCTTATAGACATCCAGACATGTAAAAAAAATGGTGGAGTTATATTTATGGCTACACACTAATTCTTGATAACAAAATAACTAATTGTTCCCAATAATTTCTTCTGGCACGCAGCAGTAGTACTTCTTGTAATCCATTTTACTCATCTGCAGTAATTCATCCCATTCAGAGGAACAGGATTTAAAAATAATATTTAAACAAGGTTGAGGATAACAACTAAAAGGTGCCCACAAGAGACATATTTAAATGCCTGCTAAATATATTTACCTAAGTCAACAATGAAATTTTATTTGGCAATTCTACATTTTAAAGCTATTGTCTCAATTAGGCCAAAAAGGAGGATACTGCTTATGACTGCAAGTCTCTGCCTGCATTCATTTATTGTTCAGTTCACAGTCTCTGAATACAACACAATCCTCCAACGGAGTCAGCTTTCATAATTCAGCAGTACAAAGTCTGCAAACACATGTAACCTAGATCCATATTTCACAGTGACAGCATATGATAGCAGAATGTGAAGTATTAATGCTAGTGTCACTACAGTCCTACACTCTACTGCACTTTAAGAGAAAGCAGCTGCTGAGATGAAATGTGTGCCAACTGTCTGAAGACAGAAACATAAGAAACATTCCTTCTGTTACAAAGGGAGAGACACACACAAACAGACTTTCTTTTAGACTCAACAAGCACAAAGTTTCTTACTTTCGCCTTTTACATTTCTATTTCAGAGCCGCTCGTCTGTGCGTGGGCAACACGTGCCTGGGTGGGAGTCCAGCCCTGGCCGCGGAGGAGCTCCCGAGGCAGAGCAGGGTTGGGTGAAGGCGATGCATTGGGACAGGAAACTGCTGGAATGGTGACACCCATCTGGCACAATTCTCCAAAATCAGTTACAGAATCACTGAACTACAGAATTGTTCAGGTTGGAAAAGCCCTCTAAGATAATCGAGTCCAACTGTGAATCCAGCACTGCCGAGCCCACCACTAATCATGTCCCCAGGCGCCACATCCACAAGGCTTTCATATCCCTCCAGGGATGGGGACTCCATCACTGCCCCAGACAGCCTGTGTCAATACTTGCCAATCTTTCAAGTGAAGAAAGTTTCCCTACTATCCAATCTAAAGCTCTCCTGCCACAGCCTGAAGCCATTTGCTCTCATCCTAACACTTGTTAGCTGGGAGAAGAGACTGAGCCAACCTGGCTCCCACTTTCTCTCAGGTAGCTGTAGAAGAGTGAGATGGTATCTCCTGGGCCTCCCTTTCTCCAGGCAGAACACCCTCAGCTACCTCACCCACTCCTAATACATTCAGAAAAACCCGATTCCCACCAAATATCTGATGAAATATGAGACATAAAAATCCAGCACACTGGTTAGAGATGCTTTATGACCTTCCAGGAATATGACAGCAGCTTTTCAACAACTAAAGCAGTGAAATACCCTCCTGCCTGCAAACATCTTTGTCCTAAACCATCCTTATGGAGCACGTAGTGTGTACCTGCTGCAGAGAACTTTCTTAGTTAGACTAAAGGACATGCTACAGAATTGTAAATTGGATTAATCAGGTGATTTTTTTTTTATCTATTCTCTACATAAAGATTAGGAAAGGACTTGCTCTTTCTGATTTGTGTCTAGTCCTTGAGCAATCCCACCAAATGATCTCCCACGTGCTGTATCACCAGCTTTCACACCCGGTGCTACAATAAGAGTGTGACATAATCCGAAACGTTCGGCCATAATTCACTTAAAAACTAGTACAACCTCATTGACCCCCTTATCAAACAATTTATTGTGCATTTACAGACTGGACAATGAAATAGAGGAGGTAAGGTATTAATGGTGACACTATTTGGCAAGCTCATAGTGCAGTTCATTCAAAAGGCAATTTTAAAATTGAATGAAGAGGTTTGACTAGGCAATAAAAACAGCCACAATGCCAGTGAACAGTACTTAGGAGGAAAGCCTCTAATTATCCTATTTATAAATCAACAGCAATTTTACTGATGACTTCTTCTCAAACTTGATTAAAATAACTTCAAAAAATTAAAAAATAATCAGATCATATTTATTTTATTAAATTCCAATTTTAAAGCATTATTGATTCTCTTCATAAATGAAAATGATAAAAACTTGAGGACAAGAATGAGACAACATTTTTTAAGAGAAACATTTGTACAACACTCTGCAACATAATTATAGTGCTGCCCTTGGGGAAGGGGATTTTATTTTATAATGAGAATGTTTACACTGTTATGGGGTTCAATCTATCTGGGAGGGAAGGTTAAACTTCTTTCCATTAAAGACAGGCTTATAATGAAAAGCTCTGAAAGGAGAATGGAGTCTAATATAGTAGATGTAATGGCCTATTAAATGATTCACACACACAAAATGAATCAAATTCATTGTATCTTACTGCTCTTTTATGACAAAATTGTTGAAAAAATAAAACTATTGTCAAGATAATTGCATATTACATATACTGTATTACTGTAACTACTATTCTTATTGGGTGACCTAGAGTCTACATTTTAGGTACATTAATAGGACATTACATTTTAAATACTTTATAGCACTGGAATGTTGCAAAAAAATCCCACTTTCACTCTGAAGGCAAAAATCAATTCAGACTTAAAGTCACACTGCAATTGTGCATCATTCTTTTTCAATTAAGTTTTTGCATACATTCTTTATGATGTCATTTCTACATTCCTGCAACAGATGTTTGTTTATATACCAATTTACCCAAATGCTGCCTTACTAGTCCCTGAAAATAACCTCTACAACCACCCTGGGCTTCCAAAACACAGTACAAGAAATGTGTTCTTAAACTTGTCCCTTCATCCTACTGGTAAAAATCATCATCTCTGACCATCACCCTAATGGATACTGTTCTTAAAGGAGTTTGAAAGTATCAAGAAACACAGAAGAAATTAAATAAAAGTCATGGCACATGTCTAAAAAATATAATTATATATCAGCAGGTTGAAAAGTAAAAAACATTTGGGTTTTGCACAAAAGATTGAAAATTTTACACACAATCTATAATGCAATAATTTGGCCTGTTACTAAGAGCTCTGCAATAATGATTGCTGTTCATTAAGGAGCTGGTCTTGCAAACACACAAGCAGACTGAGAAAATCTACACGGCTGTAGTTACTCACCTACAGAACTGTCTATAGGTGCTTAAGCACATTTACAGTAAACATCAGAAACCTTGGATTATCATCTTTTTGGGGTGCTAATGCTTCTGAAATACTGGCTGCACTGTTCTCATGTGTTGGAAAGTCACAGGAGGTACCAGGTGTTATCATAAAGCAAATGGAAGTATAAATAATATAGGACTGAAAATATTTTGGGCACTTTTATCCAATAAATAAAAACATGATCAGCAGTGGCCAGAGTAATCACTTCTCTAGACTAATGGCCCAACCCTGGGACACCACAACCAGTAAAAACTTCAATTAAAAAAAAAAAACAACTTTGTTTATAGAAGCCTTTGCAAGTATTCCAAGAACTTTAAAATACATTGACATCTCAAAAAAATGGAACTGATTTGTGTAAAATATTAGAATTTCTGAAGTCATCTGATGGCATTTAGGTTTCTCAAGGAGCACAATTTTGCAGAAGTAGGTCCTTATATTTTAATGAATAAAGGACTTAATTAAGCATTTGGAAGCTCTCACACTTTTTCTGATCTGTTTGCAAGACTAAAAATGTTTCAATATGCTTGCTATTATTTAAGATATTTAAGATATTGGGGGAAAATTTAATGCAAGCACAAAATCATCAGTGGTGCATGAGGAGCCACATCAAACACTGTTGCCTGTGGAAAATCTGCTCAGTGAGGACGAAACCCCCCAATATTTCTCATTGAGAACTAGCTGTGGAAACTGGCACACTTTAAACATTGCTTAGGCTACCCATGGTTGATGTGATTTTTAAAAATATGATTTAAAAGAAATCTAAAATTTGATGCTGAAGTTTTTAACACTGAAAACAGAGGCAAGAAAAATATAATTCAAAAATACGTTAACTACAGGAAGGAAGGTGGGGATTTTCACTTTGATGTTGTTATTAATAGAAATCAAAGTAACAATCCAGATTTTATAATCTGAAGTGAGATTATTTCTCTGGCAGTACACATTCTCCTCCAGAAGGCAAGCTCCAGTTCCTAAGCATCAGTCAAATGCTATTAAACATAATGGCAATAAAACAAATGAATCATTCACATCCAGTACACGGTGAGAAATTAGAGAAGAGTGTTTTCAGAAAGAAAAGTGGTGGAATAAATAGAAGTTGAGCAATAGGGTCTAGTGGAAGGTGTCCCTGTTCATGGCAGAGGGTTGAAATGAGATGATGTTTAAGGTTCCTTTCAACCCAAACCCTCCTGTGATTCCATGAATTCACTTACCTTGATTATAAAAGTAAAATACATTGAGGAGAACAAAGTTCTACTCATGAAGAAGGCTCTTTTCTATTAAAATTAATAAAGTAGCTACATACAAGTATAAGATATACAAGGAGATGCAGAAATTACCAATGTAGAAGGTAGCAAAACAAAAATGGCCAAAAATAACTGATTTTCCAAAGGTGCAGCAGTAGAGACTGGAGTGGGAAGCCTTAAAGGCACCCCAATAGTTAGAGAAAACAGCCCATTAAATATCTGGGCTCCTAGTTTCCCAATGAAGAAGCTACTCCAAGACAGTTTGAGTGATTAAAGGCAGAAAAGGTTCATTGTCTTGAAAGGCTGCTCTGAATAGCTTCATGTTGCAAGTCTACAGGCCTCAATTTCTCTTCTTGAAGTAAAACAGTTCCAATACTACACATTACCCTGCAGATGCTTTTCAACTGAGTCATTTAGGACTGTGTGTATGTGGATGAACATTCGTTTAACAACTACTAACAGCAAAGGTTCATCAAATCAGCCATTGATTTTCTCCTTCCCCTCATATCTGATTCCAGAACCTGTCTTCTCCTCTCTTTTTAAGACTACATTACCCATACTTTAGGCATCTTTATTATTGCATTGGAATAATGCTGACACACCACCTTTTTTAAGAGAGCAGGATGAGCTGCACTTCCTCCCTAGTCATTGTGTTTGAGTATCTACACTTACCTAACAACTGTTCCATGCATAGTTAGATTTTTCAGATAAAGAGGAACATTCCAATTCCCCCATGAAATGGTTAAAAGTGAGAAAAGTCAATACCAGAGCTTGCACCTCTGAAGTGAATGAAGTGCTCAAGTCAAATTTCATATATCCAAACAAAGCATCTTCATCATCATGAGGCATCTTCCTAGTTAACATTCACTTTGGGAGTTTCAAGTTAACAAATGCTTTCCAAACTCCATTTTTTCCTCAAGGAAAATCCATTTGTTTTCTTTATAGTAGGTCTTTTAAAAGGGAGTCATAACTGATGGATTACAACATGTTTCTACCTTTTCAATCTGAATTTCATAAGAATAAAAATAAACCACAAATGAAAGTGCTTGTACCAGGCACGTTGAACCTTTCTTCTTCTATTAGCATATCAGTCTGCAATCATAACTAGATCAATAGCGAAGATATCTGCTTAAAAGAGCACCATGCTTTCCTTTGTCAGAAATTCATTACTTTTTATTAGGGTCATTGCTTGAAAACTTCAAAACACCATATGGACCTAATTGTGGTTTATTTTGGCAAAAAGGAAGACACTGTAGAACAATTGAGGCATTACATTCTACAATTCCATTACTTTCATCCCTCTCCGTTTTATTACTGTGTCATTAAAGGCAACTTGAGTGAGCGAAGAATTATAGTGTCATGTGTATGGGCTAGTAGATTAATAACAAAACACACTCAAGTTTAAAGGTATCTAACAGCTGTTTTCATTATTTTGTGTAAATACGCTTGAAGCATATCTATCTGATTAGTGGATAGAGTGCTCTTCTCTGTCACATGCCATGGGCACTGCTATGTGCAAGTAATCAAAGTGCTCAGAAAATGAGTTTACATTGTTCACTGCTGAAATACACAAATGTCAGAAAGTGACTGCGCATCAAAGCTTAGGCAAATCAGCTGCTGCAAACAAACAGACTCCAATGCACATCGCAGCTCTAAACGTTCCTCCGCAGCTCAATGACTGAACAGGACTTATTGCCAGCCCAAATGAAGTGATGCTCGTGGAATAATAAGTTGCTAACATATAGATGTGCCGACAAGTTCAGCACCGGGTACTGCTGGAAAGAGCTCAGCTGCTTCTGGAACCAAAGTAATACTGGTTTAATGTCATAATACCAGGCAACTTTATGGATTTCACATAAGTTTTCATGAAAAACTAAACAGGATAATTTTTACCTGCTATTGCATTTTAAAAAATTGGTTTTAATATTTAGATTTATTTTTTTTTTTGTGACTAGGTTACCAGGAATTCTGGCAGCTAATGCTTTTTTTTATTGGCAACAAAAAGACAACCTTTTAGGCACTCAAAAAGGGTCAAAACTTCTCTTTTCCATATATAGTCACATCATGAAAGATGGGTAATTCAAACGCATACGGCAGATAACACAAGTGAACTCCGAATCCAAAAGACGTGTGATGAAGTTTGAGGAAGGACAGATGAAATTTCAGTCACTGAAAGGAATTACTGCATAAAAAAGTTCTTTCTGTGCTTCGTTTGCTTCTAGCACAGATTGAGGCAGTTTAAGTATTAAAACTACTCTACACCAGGATGAAAATGTAAGAGCCCTACAGACTCATCAAAATAAGAAAGTTAAAATAAACTCATTCTGACTCCAATGAGCTCAATGGAATAATTTTATCCAAATGCTTCAGTGAGCAAAAGTAAACTGAGGCAAAATGGAGAAGGATGCTTAGAGAGCCATGAGACTCAAATATTTTGCCTGAAGACAGTTTTTGTTCAAGCACATCTCACCTCATGCTCTCCCAAATCCCCGTGGTTGTGAACACTTTGGTACCACTTCAGTTTGGGCTGTTTTCTGAAGGATGCTCTTGCTACCACAAAACGAGAGTGTCCAAGAAGTTGTTGATGCCCCACTTCTGGAAGCGCTCAAGACCAGGTTGGATACAATCTGGTCTACTGGAAGGTGTCCCTGTCCATATCAGGGAGCTTGAAAGAGGTGGTCCTTAAGGTCCCTTACAACATAAACAATTTTAGGATTCTATGATTCTAAGATCAATCCCTCAAAAACTCTGGGATGTCAAAGGCAGAGGATGGGAGGGAGCAAAAGCACTGGTAGTGATGTGATTTTCTTTAAAGGCACTAAAATGTTCAGATGAACTCCTGTACATGTAGTCAGGCAAAAATATTCCTCTGATTGTTTTCCCTTCCCACCCCAGTCATTATCAATCTGCCTAATAAATTCAACCTGATCCCAAATGCAGTCAGAGGTTGAACAGATGAGCTGGACATACCCTGCAGGGCCACTGCTCATTTATGAAACACCTGATTAATGAAATACAAGAACACAGAACAGACTGGTCTGTTATGCCTTTTATAGAGGTTGGAAGTACATAATCTTCATGGACCAGTTCAGGTCTCAAGACTGAAGTCACTACTGACTAACACAGAGTCCACCTTTTTTTATCTTTATTTTGGGGATATCATCACAGCAAACATCTGCAGTTGCCTGGCACTACTCCTGTACTGTTTAACCAACCATTCTATGAATTTATCAAACTCCTCTTACATTTCAATAGTGTTTTGACAGTCATTTCACAACTAAATGCCTCTCTGGAAAATAAAAAAAAAAAAAACAAACCAAAAACAAACCAAGCAACCCTCTTCCTCATTTCCAGTCTCAGTCATTTAATAATGACCAATTTATACCTAGTGGATGTTGCAAGGATTATCCTAGAACTTAAATAATTCCTCCTCTTTCATGGCATTTATCCTCTGACTGTATTTATAAAGATTAACATATATCCCCTTCTCAACCTTTATTTTGCTAGGACAAGTGAACCATACTCTTTTAATCTGCTCTCATAATACAGATTCTCCTAATCATCCTCACAGCAATTCTCTACACCTGTTTCACAGTTTAAATTAATCTTTCTTGAACACAGGTGACCAGAACAACATACATTTTTCAGTGCTTAGAGACATCAATCTGTATATTTTAAAATATCTTTTCTCTTGTGTATGAGACTCACATGTGCTTTTTTAATATATATTTGGTATGGTGCAGCTATTTAGCTAGACTAAATATCTGCATATTTGTGACATTACCTGTATAGTCATGTAGACAGGGCCACCATTTAGCACACAAAAGGGACCAAGGAAAGGAAGATCTGCTTTCTTTCTTCTCTGTTTAACATCTTTGAAAACCATCAGTTGGAGATAAAAAATGCTTGAGAGTTTCAAGGTTGTGAATAGTTTGGGGGTTGAGAGGCAAAGTCACAGAACTGAAGACACATCACAGAGCATCCATGACGAGTGCTCTGCCACAGAGAGGGGAGATTTACCTAAAATCAAATCCATCCTGGAAAAATTATATCAAGACTCTCTTCAACTGGTGCAGAACCAACACTAAGAGACCTGTGAATTCTAGACAAAAAAGAGCTGATGGGGAAGGACAGTTGGAAAGATGAGGGTTCTGGCATGATGGTGAGACATCACATACCATTAACTAGATGATCTTTCAGGTGCCTTTCAACCCAAACTTTAGTCTCATGGCTGGTTTGGCTCTAACTGAAACAGAAATGTGGTCTGATGATGAGTCCCAGGGTGGAGGGATGCTGAGAAAGCAGTACTGGACTTGGATTTCCCACAGGTCTTCAACAAGCATCCCTAGTACTTGCTGTTTGGAAGCCCAAAACTCTGATGAACCCTTATTACCATTTGGACATACATCTCTTCCATAGTAGAACAGAACAGCCTCCTACCTTAAAAGCACTTCTGGCACGTTTACATTAGGATTTTCATATTTTTAAATGTATGCTATCTGAATTATTTAAAGGGAAGAAGAGGAGGATTATTTCATCTGGGAGTCACAACTGAGCAGGGGGAATGTCCAAAATATAAAATATTAAGTATTTGCAAATGCAAAAGAAAAAAAAAAGGAAAAAAGAAAGAACCTAACCAGATTAAAACACTCCTTGCACAACAAAGAAACTATCTGTGATTTGGCAAAATTAAAAATCATTTAACTTCATCCCATTTGATTATGTATAAATAAAACATCTGTATTAAGCTGTTCTCACACATAATATAAAGGTCATCTCCACAGGACTGGAGAGCTACATTTCAAGTTTCTTCTTCAAACTGTGATTTTATGTATTCCACCATGTAATTTTGCTCTCTTATTCTCTACAATTGCTATAGAACATTTTCATATCTTCTCCACTGGCATTTCCATCTGACAGTACCTCTGATTGTAACTGGAATGGGTTGTCTGCAATCTAGCACACAACAGTGCTCCAAGCAGATCCAACCCATTTACAGTTTTAGTTTCACATTAAGTAACAATTTGCAAAGGGACCTATTCCACCACTGTTAAAAGGTCCTGCTTATTTGAGTTTTGGTTGTTTTGTGTTTTTTTCTCTCCAAATACTGCACTGAAAAGTGTGGCTTTTTCTAAAGGTATTGCCATTCCCCCATGACAGGCAACATATTCCTTCATTATCCTAAAAACAGTTTCTGAGAACTTTTTGTATTTTAGTGAAGAATCTCTAAAAACTAAGATATCCCTTCCTACTCTTTATGTTTTTTGCAATTTTTAGCACATCACCTGCTTTCTTTTCCATTGTATTACAAGTACTGAGAATATTTAAACAATAAGGCTCAGTCACTGCCTCATGTAGCAACTAAGAAATAATATGCCCAACACAACTGCCTCCCTCTCTGTTACAATTCTGTAAGCATGAAATCCCTTTAAAGAAAAAAAAACAAAGAAAGCCACCTTCACTTCTATGCAATATTCATGAATTCCATAATAAAAAAATATGGAATTGTTCAATCTTTGAAGGGCAGTATTTTGAAATGCAAAATCCAGCAGGGACAGCCTTGTCTATAAAAACCATCTTTCACACATGCAAAGGATTTAAATCTGTACCTTCATAGGGATTGGAAAGGAATTGGAAGGGAATTTTTTGCCACCTTTTCCCATCCATGCTAACATTGTACTCCCACCGAGTGTCAAGTACCCTCAGCTCCCACTGACTGCAGTGAAAATGAGGGTATTTAGCACTTTGCAGGATCCTACCATTAATCAATAACCTTTTTCCACTTTGAACAGAAGAAAAAAACAACCCACAGCTTTATTTTAAGTCCGTGGTGACAATTTTAACCAATTAAATTTAAAATACATGGATTCTTATTAAAACAACTTGATGCAAACTATGAAAGTATTTCATCCTGTACAGGGTTGATATTTAACCTGATCTCAGCTCTCAGGAAAAAGACTTTGTTGTGAAAGAAGAGAAAGAACAGAGGAGAACTGAGATGGGAAGGTGGAGAAAGCCCCAAAAAGGCTTGAGTTGATTGTGCTTTTAAGAATGAAACATAACATCATACTAATTTGATCAAAAATTTTACTACTTTAGAAATTGAAATAAAATGTTAGTTTTTTAAATTTTGAGTAAGTACAGTTGAGTGACTGTATTCCAGACCAAATCCTAAAAGACTGAAGAGCGCCATCCACACCAGTTGCTGATGGTGTCATTTTCATCTCTTGTCTCATGACATCCCTCAACTCCAAATGCCCACACTTATTACAGCAAGGTAGGCTATTCTCTTCCCAAGTTGCAGAGGAATTATTATGCATGGAAGTGCATAATAATCCAGTCTAGTCATGACTCTACCACTGACTTCCCACATGAATATGCACGAATCAATTAAACCTCTGAATGCATCAATTTCCTTCTCAAGTAGTAATGATAATAATAATAATAGCTGCCCATTGTATAGGGCACTGCATGTAATGTTTTTAATGCCTGCTAATGAAATGTGCTATTAATTATTAGGATGTGGTTTGTTTTTGAAAGCCAAGTTACCAGAGCGTCTCAACTTTGCATTCAAAGTGACACAACTTGAATAGTTCTAAAGAATTGCCTATGGGAAAGTATTATGGAAAATCCTTCTTAAAAAGCAAACGGTATTTAAATCAGTATGAAAACTTTTAGCTCTTACCAGCTCTGCTGCAGGGAAATTTGCAGCTAAGGGGTTAATCAGATTAGATGGGAGTGGTTATAGGCTCAGTGCCACAGGTTTTGCCCTTTGTGGCTTCTCACATCCCAGACTTGGAAAATATGAGCTGTGATACTGAGAAAGGTAAGAAGCCAGCACAGCCCCATAGTGATAAATGAGTTTGCATCATCTGTCATTAGAACTTCCTGCCAACAGGGTCATTCCCTATTAAATTACCACTTGTCAATGTTTAAAATACTGATTGATAAATGACTGTGCCAAAACTGATAACACGACAGCTTTTATTTTCTAATATTCTTGGTTACCACATTCTGCTACTTCAAGATACAGATATAGTAGGGGTTTTTTTTTCAAGTGCTTTAGTGAAAGACAATTTAATCTAATACAAAACTAACAGGTACTGTAAAATGATTGGTCCTGATATACATTACATACTATTCTTCTTGCCAAAATAAACCTACTGGTGATTTAGCGATATGGGTAGATCCAAGTTTCACATTTCATCAAATGCTAGTAATCTGTTTTATCAATATAAACTGCATTTTAATGAAAAAATTCTTTTCTTCAGTACACTTCACTTTTAATTCCCCAGAGTATGATAATTCGTTCACGCTGTAGAACAAGAATGTTTTACAAGACCTTAACTCTCCAGAGAAATTTCTCTGTAAATACAAAAAGCAAGTTTTATGGGAATGTGGTGTATGCAACATGAGCAGTACCCAACATAATAAAAAACTAGGTTGCACAGACAATTCTGCTTAAGTATCCTTGTGAGCTATTGTGAGCCTAAATGGTTATTATGATAGTGTTTAGTGGAATACCTATACGACAGATAAAGGAGAGTCAGTAAAACTATTTTTGTCCCTGAATAGATAAAAAGAAATTACTTTTTAGCAAGTTTTGCAGAATGAATACACCCCAGCAGACCCTTCAGCCAGGACCTTCTCTAGGAGGACATTCTCAGTCTGCTGCTGTTGGAGAAGTCTGGGAATAAATATTTTAGGCGTTAAACTGGCATGTGCAGCCTGGAAGACCAAGCTGAGGCAACTAGAGCTACTCTTTGATGATCCAGAGGGACAACAGAAATTCCTACATGACCTTCAAGGGCATGTGTGGAAGAAGTGCCACATAAGAAAGCACCTCTGAATATGGATCTTTGAGGCATCCCTCATTTGACCACCTAAAGCCTCGGTGCAGGTGCAGCTTCCTGCAGTCAGCATGTGTCCCAGAGGTGCAGGCGGTAATCAACCTGCTGCCAAAGGCTCCAGAATGGAAAGACTCCATTTTATGTCCCCACACTGCACTTCCTTCCCAGTAGGTGCCATGTCCCACATCCTCAGAGCATCCCTCATGCCCACTGTGTAACTCTTGGTGTGCCAACACCAAGCCTCAAGTCCCGCTTGCGGCAGGTGAGGAGGAAAGACATTCAGGGGAGTAATTTTCATCACCCAGTTCTTCAGCAGCAAGGAGCAGTCTGTTGGCATTATCTAATCATGATAATTACCCATAGCTCATGGTGGCAGGGAGGTTGTGCTGACCAGAGAGGGCACGGTGCTCCACAGAGATGGCTGAGCCCCCACCAAAGGCTGCAGCTACCCCAGTACCACAATCACCGTCATTAGCATAGCACTCCACCTAAGCTAATACATGTCATTTCACTGGAAAGCTAATTAGCCAAAACCTGCTCTTCTAAAGAGTACTGCATCCCAGATACAAGACAGTCCACTGCAGCTCACGTGGGTACCACTGCTGAGCATCATTCTGTACAATGCAGACATGTCCCCAGTGCCCATCTATAGCTTGGGGCTTTTATGGATTCTCCCCTTGCTTATTGACGTCTGTGTTTTTCCAGCAAAGCAAGGCTAAGTTCAGCCCTGCAAACCTGGTCCAAGTGATGCCATTATTTTATTTGGGTATTTTTGTATTTCCCCAAAACAGGCTCCCTGACACATGAGTCACATTTCTGTATAAGAAATACTGTCGGCATCTTTTAAAAACTTCTGGTTTAGTCAGGAACTCCCTTGACTGCCCTAGAATACTCTCTAATTTGAACAATTCTGCTTCTCACACAACAACTAAAAAAAATATAAACTGAAATGGTTTAAAATGTCCTGTCAACTGTATGAAGTTATAAAAGCAAATGAAGAAAAAAGTTGGAAATCTTTACTTCTACTTCAAAGTGTGTAGTGCAGATAGCACAAGATACCCACCAACAAGTTCTGCTTTTAATAAAGCTATTTTTAATTTCTGCTGCAATCCTCATTCTCTCATGTTTTTTTATATTATTCCATCTTAGTCCAATGTGAATTTTGAGATCCTAGGAATGTCACTTCATTCATGCTTTTATAAAAAAATCTTCCTTTTCTATCCCAACATGATGATAATAAAAAAAGATATACTACAATCAGAGGAATGGTAATAATAACAAAGATCTAAATTACAATTTTCATTGGAATGAATTCCAAGGAGTACAAAATCCAACCTCACCTTGCTGACTAAAACAGACAATATGGATGCAGATGGGATGAGAGAGTTAGTCCAAAATCATAGAATCATGGAATGGTTTGGGTTGGAAGGAACGTTAAAGCTCATCTAATTCCAACTCCCTGTCATGGACAGGGAAACTTTCCACGAGACCAGGATGGTGGATATCCAAATACTAGCAAAGACCTTGCAGAAGTGTTCCAGAGGGCTCTGGTGGCAGACGGAGAAAGTGAGTACCAAAGACAACGTCAGGCAAAAGGGAATCTTCTTCCTAGACCATCAGTTTCCAGTGCAAAAATGGAAACAGATTATATCAAAATAGACTCTATTGATTGTACTATGAAATAAAAAAGGATTTTATTTATGTTACAACAGAAAATATACTAAAATTAAGCCAATGTCAACATAAGTGTGAATTACAATGTATTTAACTCACTGGGCTATAAAAACCCAGCCTGATATACAGTAAATAAGGCAGAGAAGATCAAACACTGGTCTCCATCCTTTGCAACACCAATGCACTGTGGAAGGACAGCCTTATTTTGGGGGAGTTTTTCGTATCCAAGCTTAGAAATACCTTGATATTTATTTCTACATAATATACTTCATCAGAATGTGCAAAGAGCAAAATTTAAGACAGAAATTATATGGGGTGAGTATACACAGAGTAGCTGTGACACCATGGGATGCAATATGGAAGCTGGTTGTTGTCAGAACCAGAAAACAGGAGGATTATGTTAGTAAATATCTTATTCTGCTAAACCCCGAAATCCTTTCATCTCTTGTCACTGTCAGATAAGGAGCACAGTATGGTGGTTTGCTCTGGGAACACCAACACATGCCCTTATGACAAATCTTCATTAAAAAGAAGATTCTTTAGAAAAAAGCATCAATAACTTCCTGTCAGAAATAGCAAAGCAGTGGTAAGATGTCCATCTGAAATATTTAAATACACATTACACATGTATAGTGGTACCTCTAAGAGCATTCACAAGTGTTTCCTATGGTATCCATCACTACATCTCCTCTCTTAAGAGATCATTTACTATGCTGCTTGTGCTGTTTGTGTGCCCATCACCTACAGTAATTTCATTAAAAGGTAGATCTTTTACAGGATTAGCTCCTGTGACATTATCCTTTATTACATTGGCTTTGATCAAAGGTCAGATATATTTTATTTTGCCCTACAATTGCAATATTAATCTAAAATAATCTTAAAAAGCTCACCATCACATGCATGAGGATGATTTCTTAGATCACTTCTCCCTCCCAAATCCAAATGTAGATTATGTTTCAGACACAAACACACCCTGAGACATTCACACGCAAAATAAAAGAGGTCAAAATAAAAAAATTAAAAAACGCACCCTGGTTATTTTGCCTTCAGAATTTTTAAATATTTTCCCAACATCTCAGCAAAATTATGCATTTTAAAAAGACTGCAGGCATTGAAATGATTGTCAGTCATGCAAATAATCACTTACTTACACTGTATGAGTTTGGTTTGGATAAAGCAAATTACCATTTGAAAATAACTTGAAAAACACTCTGGGCTAAGAGCTTGCTTTATAAATTTTAGCTTGGCCACAATTTTTCTTAACCTTTTTCTCCTCAATCTCCATTCAGTCACTATACTAATACAATCTAAATTTAAAAAACAGCATTGAATTGCCACAGGTGCATTTGCCTTCATATAAAACATGTAAAGAAATAGTAAGTAGTGGCTGCAGCTGAAGGTCAAAAACCAAAGAACTTCACAGTCAGGCAGAAGCAGCCCTTTCTTCTGCTTTTTTTTTCCTTGGGATAGTATTGGCCTTTGTCTAAACACCTCAGACCTTACATCTAGAATTAGCTGTTGAATAAAATATATATTAGAAATAACAGGGCTGACATTATTCTGTACTTCTAATTACTCTGCTGTGAAAGTTTCACACTCACACAGTTGTTTATGAACCCCTTGTTTTTCCCATCCTGTTGAAAAGAGGTTTTTGATGTAAGTTCAGCGACCACAGTAAAAGTGTGAAAGGTGTCCTGCTTTGTGAGACAGGATTTAACCAAGAGCAGAACACTAGAAAAGTACACAGGAAGATGTGAGATCTTCCCACTGTAGCAGTTTGGGTAGCAGGCTAATGGTTTTACCCACCTAATCACCTCCTTTGGACAAACAATCGCTGTGTCTATGACTTCAGCCTAATTTGTCAGATCTCGTCTGACCCCATCTGCCAGGGCTGACAAGTCCAAAAGAGCTGATTTAATATATGAGACAGGGTTATCATAACTTCATCTCCAAAACTAGGCTTGGGCCACATGACTTCCTAAGGTATGCCAAAACCATGAGACCTTCTGAAATCGGCTCGATATCAAATATGCTGAGCACCCACAGCATTCCCTCACACTTGAAAAATCTGGTCTCTAAGAAGGAATATTAGATCCTCAAAGATACACAGGTACTGACCTTCACTGCCAGCCAAGTCCCTAAGGAACACTGGAGGATTTTAACCCACTTCTCAAAAATAGAGGTTTAAAGACTTAACGTTAGACATTGACTTCTAAATAAGTTGCATCAGTATTTTAGAATACAAAGTTTTCCAAGATACTGAAACTCAAACCTTGCAGTGTGAACCTCAATGAGTGCACAACCTCAGCTCCTGCACAAAAAAATTTCTCTACTTCAAACTACCACAAATGTATATTTTAGCCTTTGAAATATTTAGCTCTTAGTATAGCCTGGTCAGAGACAAAGACCTCAAGTGCAGCCAGAACTTATTGTCAGATCAAAGGCTGAGCTCTTGCAAAGTCATTACAGTTCTTTCCATCTTTATTTCAGTAAAAAAATGCACCCAGCACAGTGTTGGTTGTAAGAGTATAATCAAATTGTAGAATCATACTCTATTTAGTGCTGGTCCCAATGAAGCAAAGTTCCTGTTCGGTGGGAGGAGAGTCCCTTACAAGAGGAAAAACAATTGTGCCAGGTTTAATCAAAAGTGAAAAGGATCCAGAGAATGTTCCCTTTGAGCCACATAACCCACCGCTAATTTCAAGACGGGCTCTGAAACGAGGGTAATAAAAAATGTCCTTCAGAGTAACCGAGGAGGAGTGAAGAGCAACTCCAGCTGCAGCTAATGCCAACATCTGCAAGTCTGATCCTTGCCACAGGAATGTTTTCTGCCTACCTGGAAAGCCATAAAAGATGTAGGGGAGGGAGGAGGGAATAAAATCCCACCGCAGCAAACGCAGGGAAATATCTCTCCTTGGCTACAGGCTTATCATTTTTACTGTTCTCCAGAATTTCTCTCTCCTCCTTGACCTGCCCTGCACAAATATATACAGAGCCGAGGAGCAGCAACTCCTTGAAGACTAAAACAAGTGGGAAATCACTAAAACAAGTGGGAAATCACTCATCCTGAACGATGCAAGTTTGCACGACAGGCACTGAGAACAGACTTGGCTGCCTGAATAGCCTCTGATTATTGAAATACATTTATCAATTAGGGGATTTTGCATATTATCAAACTCTTTCATTAACAATGCTTTAGCTGATTAGTTAGAACGTCACCATAAATACAGAGTTTTGACAGGCTGGAGGCAATTTATGACGTGGAAAATGTACTGACCTGCTCACATCAGGAAACCTGACTGGAAAATAAAGAACTTGGCACTTCGGCCGGATTATTTTTTCCAAATCCTTAGGTCTGTGGTCAGGAATCAGCTTCATAAATTTTCCAATGGATGTAAGAAATGAGTCCATATTAAAAGCAGAGTTGAACACCACAACATCAGCAACCAAACTGCAAAAAGTGTTGAAGATTAATGAACATGCTGCTGCCACAAAAGGAATAGAATTATTTTACACGCAGTGAAAATAGAATATATATTCTCATAAACAAGCAAAAGGTGCAAGTGGATGCTAATCAAAACAGCCTTTTCATGTGAATTAGGAATAACATATGAATCTTAATCAAAAATGTCTTGATTCCTGTCTATTCACCCTTTGAAAAAATGTTTAACCTTTTTTTAACTAATAATAAATCGCTACTATTAATGTAAAGAAGAACACCCTATTATAGCTTTGGATTTTTATTCATGAAATGGGAAGAATAGTATCACTGTTATATCTCTTAAAAGCACTATAAACAGGTAAGGTCTATTATAATCTGATTTTTGTAGAAATAAACTTTGAAGAAAATGAAAATTCCTTAGAAATATTCCTTTGTACTGAAAGGACAACTTACCTTTGGTTAACCTCCCTCCAACTGCCCATGTGTGTCAGGTAACAGGATACTAGAGAAATGCAAGGTTATTTTAACCTATGTGGATATAATCCTGATTAAAGTGTATTCATCATATATATAAAAATAAAAAATACATAGCATATAGTCCCTTATAAAATGCTTGGAAAAATTTGGCATATTCATGTAATGTTTTTTTTTTACTGCTGCGTTTTAAAATCAACCAGATTAATAATTTTAAGATGTAGCTAAATGAAAATACAGGTCTTCTCCACTTAGGAGTCATTCTGGAGAACACAAGAACCTATCAAAAACCTGAAATACCTGGAAGTTTATGCTTGCAGAGCTACACCAACACACACATGCAGCAGTAATGGAGGTAAGAAATGCTTTATGGCCAGTTGGTTTTCTCAATATGTTATATATTGTAATACAGACCTACAGGTCGTAAGATACATTGAGGACATGTGTTCATAAGTCACCAGGCTGGTGAAAAGTATATTTGAGGTGAGAGGCTGTCATTCATCCTCACTGCATCTCTCTGCTGTCTGGTCAAGAAAGAGAACTGACACTGCTCACCAAAGCAGCGGGAGTCAGCAGGAAAAGCAAAGAAATCAACATTAGAGGGGGAAATAATCCTTTTCAAGCAGGCCGTGGGAGCTGAAATGCTTTCTGGCATCCCACCCTCTTCCCCACCTATGGTTTTTAACCCATTAGTAGCCTCAGTTGTGTACAAATTCATCTTCTCTGCACTGATTTACAGATGACATGAGGCAGTGCAGGAGCCCAGCATGTTTCTTTGCAGCTCTCTGACATGTAGTGAAGACTCCAACACCATCATCTCAGCTTTTCTTGAGCATGAAGTCTTATCTGCCCTAACTTATTCTGGCAGGTTCTGCAAATGAGTGGCAAATTAGAAAGATTAACTCTCTACAAACATCAGGGACAAAAAAAAAAAAAGAATTCTCTTTTCTATGATCACAACCTGAAGATTCAAAGTCCTGCAGTTTTAGTCATCTCCAAAACCTCTGCACAATACTGGAAAGATACATTTTCCCTTTCCACCAGATATGGAAGATAGGAAGATGGGAAGATGGCATCCCTTTGCAGATGACCACTGTGTGGAGTAATTAACAGAGTAGAGGAGATGGCTTCTATCTGCTCTTAAAGAGGGGTTTCTGCAGCAACATGGCAGGGGGGTGGAACAAGATGAGCTTGAGGGTCCCTTCCAACCCAAACCATACAATAATTCTGTGATCTGTGAAAGTCACCTTTTTTTTTCCTAATAAGAGAAGATATTTAAAAAAGCACATTTTGAGGATAAGTGTTTGTCAATTTACAACAGATGCATAAAAAGTAACTGCCACAATAAAGCAATATATATATATTATACATGTATACATGTATATATATATATATACATGTAAAATATTCTTTGCCTGGTGCCAAAAAACACTTCTGTTTGGTAGAACATCTGAAAATGGCTGCTACTGTTTTCAAATGATCTTTCCCATCTTTACAGCTCAGTAAGTGAAACGTTGCACTGTGGCAGAAGCAGCTGTAGAATGGCCAGAGCATACACAGATCATTATTTGAGAAATTTCAACATCAACTGGTTTAGACTATAAAGATGCAAAGGCTTAACTTTATCTTAAAATGCTCAATCCCTATTCTTAATAATTCTCCTCCCAACAGAGAGGTGAGAAAGATCGTGGAAATGAATTTATTTCAGACTAAAACAAGTGAGTTTTGCTGTTTCACTTAGGTCTTTGCAGTGTCTAACCACAAAGCTTTTCAGTGGTGCTGTTATTAACTTCTTTCATTAACTCAGATTCGAGAAATACATTTGTTTTTAGCAACAATAAAGGACCGCAGCCTTTAAAACGTCTGGGTATTTTAGCACTGCACAATTTCTGAATACTAGATGAAAGAAATATAAGGATTTATCTGGTATGTTTACTGCCCTCTTTTCCCATGAAAAGTGCCGCAGTACATTTTAATTTCTGTTTATTTCCCTAAAACCCTCTCTGTAATTTCAGCTGGATGCCATAAAAGCTATGGCCAAGCAAGAGCTGAGTAGCTGCAGCTTTGAGAAGCATCCATGAAACAAAGCATCACTCACAGCCAAGACAATGGTCAAAATCCCCACCAACAATGGGCACACCATGGTAGCATGGGTGGACTGTATATAATAAACTGAGATGAGTTTTTAGAGCAGATTGTTTCTGTGACAGCATTTTTTTCAACCTCTCCCCAGGGCTTTGCTGGTACCTCAGTCTCCTAGAGGGTCATTGTTTACAGAATCATAGAATGCTTTGGGTTGGAAGAGACGGTAAAGACCATCCAGTTTGAACTGGGCAGGGGCACCTTCCACTAGCCCAGTTTGCTCCAAGCCCCCTCCAGCCTGGCCTTGGACACTTCCAGGGATGAGGCAGCCACAGCTTTGTCTGGGCAACCTGTGCCAGGGCCTCACCATCCTCACAGGGAAGAATTTCTTCCTAATATCTAATTTCAATCTACTCTCCCAGTTTGAAGTCATTCCCTTTTGTCCTGTCACTCTATGCCCTTGTAAAATATTACTACAAAATAATAAATACAAAAAAAATTATACAAGGAAAGACTCCTTGGGGTTATGATGCTGTAGACAGAAGGACACCTTAAATAACAAGAAGCAGAATGAGCAACACCTACCATGAAAGAACCTGGTTGTATCCGTACTGAAAATCCCTTTCCTGGCATTTCTGGACAGGATATGCCAATTGGTTCTCATGGAAGTAGAGGACCTTTTTCAATTTGCCAAGGTCAGGGCGGAGGGCAGTGAGTTCAGCCAGGTTAAGCACTGAGCTTGCAAAGAGGATCCTGGAAAACAAGGAGAGCAGTGTTTCCTGTCGGTGAGTGTGCTCACAGGGGTCACCCCTTCCCCTTCCCCCTTCTTTCCTCCCCCCCAAGAAAAACATAACCCCTATAGGGACACATCAATAGCTAAGCCTTAATACCATGTAGCAGCATTCGAAGTTTTGATCTCTTAAAAAGCAGCTGCTAAGAACCCAACTAGAAAAGCACCGAATCTCATTGGTCTTCCCAGCTCGGTTACAGAGAGATGCAAAATAAAAAAAAAAAGCTGGATGGATTTTATTGAAAAAGGCAAGAAAAGCTGTATCTGAAGGACAAATGGAACAAAGATAAGGCTGACTAGGGAATACTTTGCTTGCCAGTTTCATTACACTTTACTTCTTTATGCAACCGACTACTGAAATTCAATATATGAGCAGGAATGGCACATGTTCATGTTATGACATAAACCCTTTTGATTTATGCAGTGCACTTATCTAGTATGGTCTGCTTTTCTTTCTCCCCCACCCCCTTTTTTTCTGTTTTACTTTCACATTTTTATTAGGTATCCTCTATAACGAAATCTTGTTTCTACCCTTGCACCCCAGTCCTCCCGCAGCACTCCTGTGATTCCACAGTCCACACCACTGCATGCATCCTTCAATTAGATAAAGAAGGCACAAACAGCACTAACAAGCTGCTATCTTAGCCTTGTCTAACATCCCAGGCTATCAGAAAATGACTGTATTTAAATGTGTAATATGAAATTGTGACCCTACTGTAACCAGTGGCAGATTTCCCTCATTTCACCAGAAGTATGTGAGCATCCCCTGGCTCGCGCTGCTTCTGAGCCAACTGAATCCTGAACCTACAGAGAGCTGCAGAACCTCAGACACTTGTGATCTGTGTTTCTTACCACAAGGGATTAAAAAAAATAAAATTGAGATCACGTATTTATTGCACATAGAACATAAAGCTTTAATAAACTACTTTTCAACACAGCATGTTTCTGAATTGCCTTTTTTTTTTTTGCTACGCACCATTTTTGTGGTTCAGATTCAAAATTGATTTATGCAATGGTTTATTCTTTTAAAATGTTCCCTGTTTTTTTCCTGGTTTTATTTCCATTCCTTTTTACATGAAATTTGTGTTCAAGATTACTGCCAAACCAACATCACTAATATCATAAACTTCTGATTCTGGCTGTCAATCTCAAAACTCACAAACTTCCCCAAACATTCATATATATCACATATATCATATCATATCCTATGTTAACTTACACCCTTCTTAGATAATCTGTATCTACAGAACAAACAGTTCCTAGAGAACAGATCCTGTATCCATCTTCATCAACCTGAGTCAATGCTGATCTGAAAGGCTTACAAAAGTAAGAGATGAATGTTATTGCCTTGTTCATCAAATACTTGATGGTTCTAGAGGGCCTGTCAAACAGAATGACAATTAAGATATGAGCTCAGGTTATTACAAGCCATACTAGGAGGAAGAAATATTTTTATGTAATTCATTACTTATTTGTCACCATGAGTAATGACCTCTGGACCTTGTAATGACCTGGGTGCCAGGCTCAAAGCAGAGGCAGGAAAGCTTCCTGCGGGCGACACAATATCCCTGCTCAGAAAGAGCAGTGAGTTTAGCACTTAAGTGACAAAGAAAAATGCAAACTGGAGAAAACATACCCCCAAAATTGAAAAAGTTAGATGAAATGGTTATTTGGATAAAAATTGGCTGTTGATAGGACAAGGGAAAACAGCTTCACACAGAAATAGGGTGGGTTCACCTTAGATGCAGGAAAGAATTCTTCCCTGTGAGGATGATGTGGCCTTGGTACAGGTTGCCCAGAGAAGCGGTGGCTGCCCCATCCCTGGAAGTGTCCAAGGCCAGGCTGGACAGAGCAATCTGGTCAAGTGGAAGATGTCCCTGGCCACGGCAAAGGTTTGGAAAGAGACAAGCTTTCAGCTCCCTTCCAACTCAAGCCATTCTGTGAATCCTCTTCTGCACTGCCTTGGAGTTTATCCTTTCCTTTACTGATCCAGAAAACCCTTTTCTGTGATGAAATAGGAAGAAAACTGAACTGATGCAGGATAGCATTGATGAACTTGGCTGAGTTTGAAGGAAGAGAGGGAAAAAAGAGCTGGCACATTGGAACTGAAAACATGGGAAGCAGCACAGAACAAGGGTGGGAAATGGAACCAGTGGAGGTGCCAAGGCTAACACACTGACTGGACAGAAAAGGGCAATGGAGAGCACAATGAGAGAAGAGATCCAAGATTTAAGCTTAGACAAAACCATGTAGCTCTGAAACATATGAACTTGCTCAGACTGACAATGGGATAATTAGGAAAAGAATATGAAAAAAAGATGGTTATAGCCAAAGGAAAGGAAAACAGTGTTTGGAGTACTGGCTTAGGCAAACTGGAGGAATTCAATAGGATCATTAGTGTGTGCTGGAGATTGGCTTCTAGTATGGCAAGAGGAGCTGAAAACTTGGAAAGCTTGCAAGAAGTAGACCTAAATTTTCTTCTCTGTAAATAGAAAGTGATAAGACTCAACTAACAAGCAGATCACTTATCACTGCCCCGCTCAGCACAATAAATTGGTGTCAAGAGAAAACTGCTGTGATGACAAGCAAATTCAGATTTAGAGACTGAAATGACACTGCTTATGTTTCTTACAGCAAGGAAAAAAAATTAAAATAAACCCATATATTAGAAATCACCCTCCTTGATTCACTTGCATTACTTCACAGCACTTCCAGAATTTATTCCAACTATGAGATGCTCTTACACTTGCTTCTTTACTGGCATAAAAGCTGTTAACTACCAGCACTAACCAATTTCTCTGGGTTTATAAGCTTAAATAACACCTGACAGCACGAGTCCCTGTGAACATGCCCACAGAGAAGCCGCGTACGTGGCTAATGGACTCACGCAGGGCACTGGAGGATATGCTGGAGTGTATTTCCATTTAACACCTATTACAAGGGGAAGAAAGGAAAGTTTATTATAATGGAACGTGAGACATAAATATATGTCAGTTGTCATTCTGTGTGACATCAACTTTCATTTTACCTCGGGTTATTATTTAAGTAATAAATCCTAACAAGGTGAGCTTTATCATCCCACGGAGTGTATCCGGGAGGTAGAGACACAAGGTGATGGCAAGAACGCTCGAAACATGATAATTCCTGACAGCTGCTGCTTGAGCACAAGTTAAATTGAACAGTTTATCTCAGCATAAAGATGTTATAAGGTTTTATGTTTAATTTAAAAAAATTAACATAAAACCCAGAGAAAGCAGAGTTAGGCAATCTTTCACAAACATGACATACTACAATCACTGTATAAGCTGGATTAGTACTTATTACCATGTTACTAGAGAATTAAGCTGTTTTTAGACCACCAAAGAGCTTTAAATTGCAACTTTTGTCTCTGTAAGAGAAACCTATATTTAAAACGTCTGCTAAATTCAAATTAACAGCTACATCATTAACTTACCATCTCACAAAACCCCCTACAATTCAACCACTATTATGGTATCCTTATCGAGACCTATCAACACTACAGCATTTAATATATACAGTACCCTTCAATAAATACAATGTGTGAATCCTCACTAAACCTGTGCTGAAGGTCACATTCCTAAAGCACTGCCTTAGCTCTCCTCTCTGAAATATCCCTGAGTATTTTGCTGTGGGACAAATGACCTTCTTCCATAGCGCAGTCGCCCCACTGCCTTGGAGACTGGCCAAATTTCAGGGCCACCATCACACAAGCTGCAGTCTAACACTAAGCTTGTGCATCATCTGAATCAGTTCACAGTCCTTCTGAGTAACTACTTGTGTGAAATTAGTTAAACATGTGCTTAACTAACACAAATATTCCTGGGAAGGAAGCTGAGCATTCCTGTAGGTTCAGAACTGTGACATGTCTGGAGAATGCTCTGTCCTTTGCTACTGTCTTTCCCATTATTTCACTCCAAAGGACTAAAAATCAGTAAAATATAAAAGCCTTTACATTTTTTTAATTACCAGCAGACAGAATGACTAATACAGGTTTCCACTTATATCAAGCAAATTATAATAGTGAAGGTGCTAAAGTATTTTTATTTGGCTTTATAAATCTTCTTTGTGTCACACAGCCATGATTTACTCTTTTATGGCATTGCCCTAAATCTTTCAATTAAATTCTCATGCAACTTAACTAAAAACACATTTTGCCTTCCCCTTGGGAGACCACACAGGGCATACTTATGTATCTATGGATATGGAAGCTGAACTCTCCAATCCATGAGGGTTACAGTACAAAGTAAGTTTAAAACAGCACCTGAGCTGTACTGGAATGTCCCCTCTGTCTGATAAAAGCTCTGCCATCAAGAAGGACAGAGGGACATGGACACGACTTGCATGGCAGGACAGGCAACCCAGCCCTCCCTGGAAAAGTAGAACTGCTGCAGGATACGATCCCACAGCAGCAGTAAGGACTCTGCTGCTCTGCAAATGAAACACTAAACCATAGCTCTCTGCTGCAAAACAACTATATCCACAGTAAAAGGAGTTTATGATAGAAGATCTGGCAATCCAGGAAAGAGGTACGAGCGCTCTTTGCCAGGTGCAGTACTACAATAAAACAGACTTAAGATTTGTGTATCAGTACAAATATGAGCCTTTTAGTGGAAATGGGTACTAGAAAGCTACTGTTCATTAGATAGTACTGACTGAATCAGATGCTGGCAAAGGTTGCCCAGAGAAGCTGTGGCTGCCCCATCCCTGGAAGCGTTCAAGGCCAGGCTGGAAAGGGTTTGGAGCAACCTGGTCTAGTGGAAGGTGCCCCGGCCCATGGCGGGAGGTAGAACAAGATGAGTTTGAGGATTCTTTGAACCCAAACTGCTCTGTGATTCTATTTCTGGATTGCATTATAGTTTATCTAAACCATTCTGCTCTATGCTGCCTCCTTAAAGGTCAAGGTAAAGCCAAGAGGTTTGACCATAAACAGAACCACCTTGAGAAACAGGGGCTTCAGAGATGATGGAGGGTTCAACCACCTCAAGCTCAAACCTCGTAGCTTTGGTTCCTCCATCATACAGTTGCCTTGATTTCAACTCAGCAATTAAACAAGTCCCTGGATTTATCTTTAAGTTACCTTTCAAATGTTAACTGTATATCAAATATCACTTTTAGTGCCTGGAATGTTAAACAGACCAGTTATTTTTGTTTGCTATTGCACACAATTTTACATGATCCATTTGCAGAAGTTGCATTTTTATCACTAGCCTAAGAATACACAAATTACAATCCCATATAAAATGCTTTTCCCTTTCCCATTACACAATAGATGACACTGAATTTCTGAACAACAAATACTAATAAGCGATAATATGTGACAGTATACAGTATAATAAATAATAAATTAACAATAATTTTTTGACATGGAATGTACAAATGTCAGAAAATGCTTATAGATATCATAACTCATAAATTAAGGTTTTCTAGATAGAGCATAATTTGAAATGTTTACAGAAATAATTAAGTCTTACTATTTTAATGTTCTTTATTTCTCAGAACAAATCACAAGGGTTGTCATGCCTTTCATCTTAATTAGGCCATGTGTTTGTCTTATTTATTTCTATGTACTTTCATAAACGTTTACAAATATTAATTGTAAAGAAAATTTTTTTTCCTCTTGCTGTAATTGCTATATGTACATACAGTACACGGGGATAAATATTCATGCCTGCTACCAGTTCAATAGGTTTGGATTTGGGGGCTGCCTTATATTCTAAAATACAGTAGAGCTGGGTTTGAATTCATACTGCCATTCCTTTTTTTTTTTTGGTATCTTTTTTATTTAAAAATACACCATTTAAACTATACAAGAAGGTATATCAATGCATTATTTTGTTTTTAAATTGTTTGGGTTCTCCCTCAGTTCCTTCCCTCAGTTCCTTCCTATCCCTCTGAATCTTTATTTCCATCAGCTGATCAGAGTATTTACATATAATCGAATCTCAGAATCCAATTTTGGGGTTAGATCCCATCCAACACAACTGGTTAAGAATCAGCCTTAAAAACCACTATTTTCAGTGACTTTTAACTTAAAAAGATATTGAAAACTATGTTAAAACAGTTCACCAAAACTACTTCTCTATTTAACATCACAAAGTAGGCCTGAAAGAGACACTCACACAGCAGACTTTTGGGGGGGGGATGTATTTTGTTTGGATTGCTTTGCTTTTTAGGCAATGACACTGAAGCCTCTTGAATTTTATAAGAGTGTGGCACTATTTTTTCCCCTGATTTGTAATTAAATTTGGCTTCAATTAATTACTGACAGATGCATATTTTTACTTTAGTGGCCAGATTGTTCACCATGGGCTACATCGGCCTCACTGTTCCCACGAAGGGAGAGGTCAAGACCAAGCAGTTATAGCTGTGGTGATGGGGGGAAGCAGAAAGCCATGAATCCACATCATCTTCCTCACTCAAATTTCATCAGCAACAAATAATGAAGCAAAGGAATTTTATTAGATCAGAGCATAAGCAAATCAGAATAATTTTCACACACTAGTGAAAATTAGCCATTGCTGGATGGTTTATATAAGATGGTTGGACTAACTCTGCTCAAATAGATGGAGCAAGGAAAAAGAAGGAAGCAAGAAAAACAAAGGATATAGTGACTGAAGGTAACAAATTCAGCAAAGGTAAACATACAGGATGTAGTGATGCATAGTGAAAAGACTTCTTTAGAGGAAAAATGCATGTGAAAGTGATGTTCTGCTCAATTAGGCAACATTTAAACAGCATTATTTATTGTTTAAAGGCTGTAAATTCATTTCACTGGGTATTTTATCTGTCCAACTCTGGAGAGGAGCCAAACATGTCAAGTGACTGGCATGAACAATGCAATATGGTCAAGATGTTGCAGCAACATGGAGAAGTCCTAAGGCTACATATAACACTACTATCCAACAGCAAATCTGAACTACAAATTTTGAAGATCATTACTTCACATCACCTGGTGTCAGTTGGGATCCAGGATGACATGGAAGAATCAGTTGACATCATGGATACACAGATCTCACTGCAAGTGAGACTTGTTTATCCCACTGAAAGGGAATCAAATTCGGTGCAGCACAGACCCAAAAGAATAATGAGAGTTTCCCTTACAAAGGTTTATACCAAGAGATGCTCCAATGAAGCAAACCAATGACTGATTTTCCATTATTTTAATAAGTTTTGGCAAACTGAAAACTCAAACCTTCCCCAATTTTCAGGTTTACACATTTTAGACATTAAAACAACAGAACACCCACTCACTTTGCACAATTGCAGAAAAGACCACGGAATCATAGGATAATTTGGATTGGAAGGGACCTTAAATATCATCCAATTCCAGTCCCCTCCTGTGAGCCAGCTTTGCAGACTGTTTAGTGTTACATTTCAAGTGCCCTGAAAACCCTGTTCTCCAAAGTATTTCAGACTGGGTTTTATGTTGCTTTATGCACCTTGATAACAACACACCTTTTTTTTTTTTTTTTTTTTTTAGAAATTTGAAGACTGTCACTAAAAGGAACTGAGTTTGCTAAGCAAATGGCTTTCACATTTTTCTAATAACCCACCTCTGATTTCATCACATGCAATCTAGGAACAGCAAGTCTTTTAAAAAATATTTTTATGGAAGGTCTTGGCTAATTTTCCCCAAAAACTCCCACTCCAGGATCATCAGTCCAAGGCATAACTACTGCCTAAGAATGGAGACCTCAGGAAAAGCAGGATTCTTCCCAGAAAACTAATACAGTCCTCGAAAAAGCTCAGACTGTCATAAAACCTGAGCAGCTGGCAACTCTGTCACCATGAAGTATCCATATGGAAGACCGAGATGTGTCAAACTACCCAAAACGAGTTTGGATAGTGCAGAAGATGGAATAAATAATTCAGTATCTTCAACACTTTCAACAGCAGGTAGTAGATATGCTACCTGCTCCTACAACGTGCCAAAATGTAACATGCGAGTGAGAGTGAGCGAGAGATTGTGAGTATCTCCAACCTGTTTTCATGAGGATATTTTGCTCGAGGAACTTCTCTTTTTAGAGGCATATGATCCGTATCAGATGTTTGTCAGGAGCAGGGAGCACTACAGAACATTAGGAATAACTTGGTGATTTTAATATATATTCACAAAGTGAATTCACAAAGTCCTTTGTATACACAGACTAAAAAAGAAATATTTTAATCAAATATTACAAAAATATGAAGTCAAGTTATGTATTTCTCCCAAATGCCCTTCCCACATCCATGATATTTGTTGCTGCAGCATAGGGGAAACTTTCCTGTCTTAATATAAATCAAGAAAAGTATTCCTTGTGCTCAGTGAATTGGCAATCAGATCCACAATTTAAACATTTCTGCTCTGTGTTCATGAAATAGTTCAACTATAAAACTACATTGTGCACTGTCAGTCTTCTGCCATTTCTTCCTATAAGAAACAGTCACATATTGGTGCATAAACATTCATCATTTATACTTAGAGAAGATAAAGTGACACTTCTGTTCCTTAAGAAATTAAAAGAAGGTTATTTAATGCTTGAAAGTCTCCAGACCTGTATTTGGAGGAGCAAACCCCTACCTACACTGATTTATCAACCTGCACTTCATCAGAAACACAGGGATAGCAGGTTGCCTGATATTTAAAAGCACATCAATACAGAAAACGCCAGTTTTTGTGTCTTACACACTATTTTCAGTCCCTGCACTTTCTGATTAGAACACTTCTTAACTCAGCAAAGCCCACACTCGCTACCAGATTTGAATGATTCCACCGAAATGGCTGAGCGACCGACTGAAGTGAGATTTCAAAGAAGTGAGACAAACACTCTCCTAAACTCAAAAGCTGCCAAACATATTTCATCAGACTTTCAAAAGATAATTGTTTTGTCTGTTCTGAATTAAGCTTTAAGTGCTTTAAGAACGGTTTCTCTACAAACATGGCTAAAGATCACAAAGTGGAGCATTTGGAATGAATGGAACCCTTCAGTCATGTATTTATTTAATATCACGAGCATCATGCCTGGCATATACCATAAGCTGGTTTATTTCCATTTCCATAACATGATTTTAAGGGTAATCTGTACTGATGTCCTACCATTTTATTTCACATGTTATCAAACTGGGTTTTATTTATAATGCAGCCAGAGAAAGAGAAGCAATAAAAGGATCTCAGCTCTGCCTCTTGGAGCTCCTGACACGGGACAATAATGGACCAACTAGTTCTGGAACTGGAGTCTTTTACCCATTTTATTTCTCCAGCTCCTGGCTAACGGTTTTGAAGGGTTAGAAACTACAACAGGCATTTACAGTCATGTCTGGTCAACTTAAATGACATGGATTTGTTCCTTGAGTAAGTAACCCATACCCCCACACTGCAAAATGTTGAGGTATCCCCATATGGAAAAATCCAGTAATAAAATTATATATTAATAAAATACTTCTAGGCCTCCATGTATTTTACAAATTATGTTTATCCAACACATCTCATAAGCACTTATTATTTCTGAATTCCTTTTATCCTTAAATAAAGCATCTAGTGCTGGATGTTCACTATTCCCCAGGAACATGAAAGAGAAATAAGTGCCTCTGGGGTTGAAATCTTACGTAACCAGGTCAGAGGAACACACCAGATGCTTTTTAATCTTTAAGATTAAGAAACTGAGGCCAAGGCTTGCTTATCAAAGGCCACCAGGAGAATCAGGGCCACAGTGAGAACTCAAGAGCCTGAGCCAGAGTTGAAGATAAGTGAATGTAACGATCTAATGATTTAATCAGCTCATATATGACCATGTTACCGTCTCTGTATCTCATGGACCCTGCTCACCACAGTACCTGACAGATTTCCCCAAATACTATCTTTGTGAGACCATACAGAATGATTCAGTATTTCCAGATATCATATTTCCAGCCACAGATAGATGTGTATGCACATATGCCTATATGCATGCACACACAGACACATGACACATGTACAAACTATAGAAATATACCTATTTTCTACCAAAATCCACCATAAAACCATGAACCATTCTGAATTGAGCTATTTAAACTGTGACCAGGAAAACTGTTGACAGCAGCTAATTTGTTACTGAGAAAAGACTGTTCATCTCTCCATCACAGAAAGCTAAAAATCAGTTCAAGATGGTTGAGCAACGAGCTTTCGTATCTGCAAAACGTGAGCAAAGCAGTGTAGTTTTGGTCAAGGTCTCCAAATAACACCACTTTTCCAGAAATGCCTTTGAACTACACATAAAACCTTTCAGAAGCTCCTGAAAAGGCAACTTGACGCAAGCTGTTTGTCAAGACAACTGGAGATGTTCTTTGGAATGTATTTCCAAAAAAGTTCTGGAGCACTGGTAGCTGTACAATCATATGGGATTAATTTTCTGTGTATATCCCTATATACTGCTGGAAGAAACAAATTAGCTTGAAAATTCAAAGATCTTTATACAGCCCTGTGCTCTTAGGTACAAATATTTAAGTCATCTTTACTTCCTGTCAAACACTGAAATGGATATTAAATTATTACAGATACAAGTAGTAAAATTTCTTTGCTGCTTTCTCTGTTAGTTCCTGAATCTTGGTATTTTTTAAACCAAGTATAAAAGTTATTTTAATATTAAGTGTGATTTAAATCCCTGCTTCTATTAAAACATACAGTGTGTGCTGGATGTATAAACACCTGCCCAGAAGCCTCATGAATTTTCTCTGTAAGGGATCACTCTACAAAATGGTTCAGGGAAACAGTATTTGTTCACAATATTCCTCTCCCCCAATGACTTCAGGATGACAACTCTTCACTCACCTTTTTTTTTTAAATAAATGAATAAATGAACCCCACAGAAGGAAGGAACTTGATCATTTCAGCCCCAACTGAACCCAAAAATCATCACTAAGCCCTATGACCACCTCTTTTATCTGCTCACCACAGTGGGAGCTACCCCAGCCTGCAGGCACATGGAGAGGGTGAAATGCTCCTCTTCAGATACGAAACTAAAGAGAGGAATACAGTTGGTGTTTTAAAGAAAGGAAAAAAATATACTGGAAACATCCCTCTCTTGTGTTCCAGGATCTGTGGATTGACTTGACAGGAAAAAAAGCAATCTGGTAGATCAAAGATAAAAAATTAATATTTTCCTTCTCTCTTGTTCCTGTGTAATAGTAGAAGGAACAAAACCAAGGAGAAAGGAGCTAGTGAAAAAAAAAATAGTCAAGCCAAAATTACATCCGTCAGGGTGATGGAGAGCAGTGTCCTGCCCAGTCCCACCACAGACCTCCTCAGGGCTACTGTTTCAAGTAAAAATTAAACAAGATGACACAGAAACAGTTCAAGATTGACATTTTCCAGCTTTGTGTCATGTTACATTATTTGAATGAATCTCAACTTTGAAAAACATCCAAAGAAAAGTGAATGAGGGCTGTATGAAAAAAGAAAGATATGTAAGAAATAAGACTCGCATTGCACTAGGAGCAAAAGAGACACTCATGGTGAGTTCTACCAAAGGTAAGAATATTCTTAAAGACACCATCCCCATCCACTCTCTTTATTACCAGATTAATATGAAAATGCACATTATTCTACCATTAATTTTTCTCTGTGACTTTGCTCAGGTTGTGCCCATAGGTCCATCTCCCAAGAGTTGCTGGATGAAGCCCAATGTTCCCAACCACATCACCTTCAAGGTCCAGAGTTACACAACACAAGGGCTCAGCCTTCTTGGAAGGATACAGTCCCAAATCTCCAGAAAAAAAAAAAACTCTTCAGAAGTATGGAAAGTAATATGCAGGACTTTTTTCTCAATTACCAAGAAATTCAAAGCAGTGAGCACTCAACCTCCCTCTTCTCACCACTCAGAAGCACTTACAGAAAGCCTGCTGTCAGCCCTGTTGTCCAGAAAAAACTCCCTTTTATCTTTCATTTATTTTCATTTTTACCTGAAAGGCAGAAAAGAGTTGGGCTTTTATGTACACCAAACACAAACTAGGGTTTTTTTGCAGCGTATTAGATTGCAGTTGACTTCCCCTGGTATGAATGGATGCATACCTGAATTTCCACCAAAAAAATAACAATTTTGCCCTCCTGATTTAAGCCCAGCACGTATTTAACTCAACGTTGATCAACCCATGTTCTCACTGTTTAAGAACTCGGCGCAGGTGTTATTAATAAAATAAATTTATTTTTAAAAAGGATGCTATTCTATAAGCTTTGAAGCTCACACATAGTCTAACTTAAGCCAGCTTGGGCTCATCTGGTCTTTAAATGACTCCTTTCATGTGGTCAGCCCACGAGCCATACGTACTGCTGCTCAATCACGCCACTGTACATCGTCAGCGCGAGGATGATTTGCATGATTTGCATTTCCTGTACGCTCCGGCTTCAATGAGCTCTAAGCACCACGTACAAAAGAAACCACCGCCAAGTAATGCAAAGATTTTAGTTAAACCAGATGAGACTATTTTAGTCAGGCTGCCAATACTGAAAAAGAAAGGAAGAAAAAAAATGGGGGAAAAAAAATGTCTCAGGGATATCCTGTTAAATAAGGATTTATTTGGAGGGAATCTGAACCTTAGATTCATAACCTTAGTTTTAAAATATAAAAGTTGTATGAATGCCTTAATAAACATGGCCTTGCAAAAAATAATTCAGCAAAAACTTTTTTCCCCTCAATATTTCTTAGCTTTTGGCACCACATTATATTATTTATTTAATAGCACATAAATGGACTCTGATTACATTCAGTTTTATAAGGTAGAAAAACTTATCTAATTCAACTGAATTCACTGATTGCTGGTTAAAACTTCTCCCTACAAAGAAATCTTTTATTTTAACCCAAATGATCAATAAAAGCTGTTGGACAAATAGTTATGATAGAAACAGCATTACAGTGGGCTTCAATGAATAAGAACTAAAGTGAAAAAAAAAATGTACCAGAGCCTCGTTGTCATGAAAAACAGAGACAGATGGGGAGCCAGACCTATATGATGCTACAAATAGATGAATATCTTGTAAGGATTTCAACAAATGTTATAAGATCTACTCAAAATCTGAAAAAGTACAGTGCAGCAAGAGAAGCAAATCTGAAGCTCACCTGAAATCCGAGACATAATATCATCATTACATAATCAATGCTTAAAAATAACAATAAAAATAAAGAGTAAACTTAAAGCCTTTATAAGATCTTTTCTAGATAATGGAACAATTAGTAATGTTATTATTTAGTACAAAGAAAATAAAATTAAGAAAGTTTGCTTTTACAGCTACTTTGGAAATGAGGTGTAGCCTGTTCCCAACTTAAAAATAAAGGTGGGTGCATTCATATTTCAATACTGGATTTTATAGCAAATCTCTCTTTAAAAATAGATAAATTCATATGACTGGAGAATAGCAGGCTGTTAGAGTGGGCTGCATGTGACCAGCTACAGGGCGTACATCACGTCTGCCTGGTAGAGACCCAAGACAGGCTGCTCGAGGAATCTGCATTTCATCACACTCCCCAAAAACCACAGCAAACTCCCTGGGCTGTCACTTCCAAAGGACACTCATTTTTAGAAAATTAAGTTGAATCTTCTTTGGTTTTTTTTTTTTCCTTTATTGTTCAAATGTAACCAAACACCAGACATGGGCAAAACTGTCATGGAGGGGTTAAATTCCATCCTGAAGACAAAAATTCCACTCATTTCATTGTTGTCTGGATATATACAGTCAAGAGCAACATTTAATCACAACACGCAGTTTCTATATTGTGACTGTAAGATTTAGTAATCGAAATGGCTACCAGGATAAAAATGCATTCTGTCATTTTTCCACTTAGAGAGCCCCTGTATAATGCTCTTATTTAAAGGTCAGCTAATTTTATTATGGAAAGTAACTAATAACCTTTATTAATTCTTAGGCTCGCAGTCTTCGAGGCCGTCAACCAAATAAATAATACACTGCGGGAAGATACGATACAAACCAAGCTGTTGAATACAATCTCTCTGTGTTTGCAACAGACAAAAGAGGTCATTAGAAATTTAATACATGAGGGTTTTTTGCCCTGGAAATTAGGAAAATACGGATAGACAGAGCTTTTTAAAAGCCAGGCTGCCGGTCCTCCCCCATGCTCCAAGATGCTGAGGCCACTGAACGAGGTGCTAAATCCACAAACATCCAAGCACAACCGTGATCCTAAATGTTATATTGCACCATTTTTATGCAATTTCCTAAATTTGCAGAAGTGCATAACATTGGACACCATAAGAATTTTGCTTAGAAAGTTTTCTGCTGCCTTTCACTTGATAAAATGACCAAACAACATGAAAATATCAAAAGTTAAAAATTTATAAATTTGTATTTTATTCTAATTATACTTGTATGGCAAGCATTATTATGTTGTACACCATAAAGAATAATGCAAGAATTTCTACTTTTATTAGGCATTTTTGTTTTCCAGAAGTTCCTCAGAATCCAGCATTATTCATGGTCAGCCTTTCCTAGCACACTGCATTGAGTGAGTCCATTCCTAAGAAACATTACAACGCTTGAAACTAAAAATAGATGGTTATTTTTAGCTATTTAATCACATGAGGAAAAGACACAGTTTGTATCAGTCTTCTTTAATTTACAGAATAATTCCATAACGCGCCCTGTGTGTATATCATGAAAATCCCTGGCACACAAGCTCCAGGCTCCCACACTGGCTGCAAATGGAAGCAAAATGGGGTTTAAAAGATTCCAGCAACAATAGTCTTGTGACTAAATCAGAAACAGAAGCACAAGTCATGAGCCAAACAGATACCTATCGGTTTCCTTGAGCTTAATCTGATTAAAACATGGCTCTCAAAAATGTTAAATAGAATGCCACGTCAGAGAGCAGGCAAATGATAAAAATAATTCATGACAGGAAATCATTATTAAAGCAGCACTACTTGTGTATCTGTTATGGAAATTTCCCTGTAATTTTTTGAGGTTTCCCCTTATGCTTTTTCTTGAGTTGCTGTTACACTTTTTTTTTTTTATTCCCATCAATGGTGTGTAAGTTTGAGATGTAAAAAGAAAATTATCACTGCAATTTTCCAACTATACTCTGCTCAATACCATCTCAAGTGTGTCATACATCATCTTGTCATTCACTTGATCAAGAAATCACATAATATGCAGAAGTGGAAAATAATCTGAAATGGGGAAATGCCACTAGGGCAAAACCATATTCATATGCCAACACAGGGGAAAATAAATAAATTTAATCTTAAATGAAAGAATCTTAAGAATATTTAAGTGGGGGCAAAGTTTCTATGAAGAGCTGCTGCAAACAACAGTAGAGCTGTTCTACAGTTGACCAACCAACATTAGAAGAACAAAACTGCTGATAATAGACTACCACAAATCAACCTTAATGCTTTAAGAAGTTTACACAAATTAAATTCAGAACCGTAAAAAAAAGTCCTAATTTCTGTTCTTCCTACTGTCACAACTCCTATCACAACCATCCTCCAGATTACCCTTCAGAGCATTCCATAAAATATAAACTAGGATTGCAGCATCTTGTCCAGCCTTTAGTTAATCCAGAAAAAGATTTTGTAATCAAAAAATACCAACCAAACAAAAAAATACTTTTACAAGATCTTGCAAGACTGACTCCAATTCCTAAATCTTTATTTTCCCATCTTGAAGAGACTTCTACAAACTTCAACAGCCACCTGCAAAAACCTTTAGATTCTTTCTAAAATGTCAATGGTGGGGAGAAACCATCCATAAAATTAGCTTTTCATTGAAAACAGACATTTCATCTCTAATGATGACTCAAGTTTTCCCACAGAAAAGCCAGGATTAGGATCAGTGATGCCCTGGCTTTCCATCAGGACACCCAACATCCCTCCTGCACCATGGCTCATCCTCCCACCAGCCTCTCTGCCCAGCAGCCTTTACCACTGCACATGGATACTCAAACACAGGCAGGTTTTCAAATTTTAGGTGAAACATTATTTGCCACAGGCACATCATAAGACAAACACTTGATGTAGGGAAACCATGAGGTACTTCACAGAGACTTATCTTAGATGGAAATAGGGCTGGTCTTCAACTACTGCCCACCTAAAATCCAGGAGTACCAATGTAGCAGCAGCCCTACCCTATGTTTTGCAAGTGTCTCTAAGACCTCCTTGACTTCTGTCCTGAGTACAGCAAAGCTCATCTGACTCAGCATAAAAGCAAACGTGCATCCTATTAACAGCAGTGCTTATTCCACGAAGAGTTTTGCAAGAGCACTTACATCTATTCTTCTTAATATCCCTCCCACATTAAGAAATTATTATCTAATACAGAGAGTAATCAGCTCATGCTCTTACTACAGGCATCTTCCCTGACAAAGCAGGGGAAAAAACACCCAACTGCAAAGCATTAGAAAGTCAAGGTTCAAAACATCCCCATTTATTGAGATCAATGCATATTTATTTAGATCAAAATGCAATGAGTCCAAGTGCTGTCTCTTGATACAGACTGGTAAATTCAAAGCCTCTATTTCTGCAATGGGTCTCTACCAGGGCACATGGAATGTCACAGCAAAGGACACACAGCCTGAACTGAGGGAAGAAAAGCTGGTGACAGTGAAACTAGAACTAGTTTTGATGGTAACTTTAATATTTTGCCACAATAGAACATAGCAAAGCACAGAAATTTAATGTTTTCCTGCCATTAAACAGCTTCCTAAACTGAAATACAATTACAGAAGTATGGACTAACATATAATTAATTTACCATGGTAATATTAATAATAGGAAAAACATTAAGAATGGGCCATAAGATGGAGCCAAGCACACTCTTCTAGGTGAGAACTGAATGGACAGACTTCAAGTGTGCAACAACAGCCAACCAGATTGATGCAAATTTGTTCCCAACATGCCTTTTCTCATTCCATACCCTCTGTCAGATCTATTTTCTATTACCCCAGGAAATGAGACATGCAAAGGGAAAACAGACATTTTTCTGGTTCTTAAGAGCAAAAATATGGATGTGTAGAATTATATAGAGGGCCAGAACACCTCCCATCGCTTCAGGCTAAATGAGTCATCCACTTCAGAATAATGACCAGTAATTAAACAAGAACCTGTAAAGCTGTTAAGTGCCTGTAACAGTTCCAACCTATGACACTGAAGGGATACAAGCTTCTTATGTACTGAAACCATCCACGTGATATATCATAGAGTGGAGCCGCTTGCAAAATAACCTCTCACCTATGGAAATTCTTCTCCTCAGGAAGCCAAACAAAAACAATTTAAAATATTTATTGGCATAAATTTCAGCCCAGTTCTATAAACTGCTGAAGAGACATGACATCATGCTGACTACCTAGACCTGTCTGGTTGATAATAGTCCCAGATTTCAGGGTGAAGACTAAACTGCAGGAGAGCTGGAAGGATGTGTATCTACAGGTCACCACAAATGCTGAACACAAATCTGACTCGCCAAAGCCAGAGCTGACACTCCAGCAAATATAGGAGGCCTGGTGATAGCAGAGGCTGACACCACAAAAACAAGTCTTGCAATGCTTTTGTCTTCGTTTCAGCCTCCCTGGACTGGGAGTAGGAAGGCTTTCCTTTAAGGGGACCTAATTGCTCCAACCTCCAGTCCCTGTATTCACAGTTCTGCTTTCATGAGGTACTGACTGTACATATTTCTGATGTATTAGCAAAATAACCAGCAAGCCCCATGCTCCAATAGGGCATTTCCATCAGTTTTCTACCAGCACAGCAAGCTGCACCTCCCTTTGCTCCCTCGTTTCTTCTTCCGCATTTCTAGACTGAAGCTACATGACCTTAAGTCTTCAGTGCTTTGCTGAAGTCCTTTCAAATAGCTCATTTCTAAATCTTACTCATCTAGAAGTACTTGTTTTTCCCTTTCTAGCCCCTTACATGTCTAAGTGCCAAGCACTTGGCCGGCCAATATTCCCAAATCAGGCTTCAAAGAGTCAATTCTGAATTTTCTTGACTGAGGATGTGACAAGAAGGGGCAGGGACCCCCAAAAGGATGGCACTCTGCTCCTGCAGGAAGGAGCAGATGGCCACCTTCCAGATGGCTGCCAACCTCATCTCACCAATTTCAGCATCTGTACCTTGAGTTACATCTCAGAGGATGGTCCTGAGACAGACTGCAGGTCACTGCCCACGGCTCCTGGCTACACGGCTTCTCCACAAGCCAAAGCATTTTGCAAAATGCAGAATGACAAGCCTGAAAAAAGGTTAAGACTAATTAAAGTTTGTAGCAGGCCATAGTTGAAAAAGAGTTCAAAAGTAGATGTTTAAGAGAAACCCATCTTAAATGGATACTTTTAAGTGTATTCAAATTTGACATTTTCTCCCCAGCCGCAAACATCCCTTGCTTTCCACATGGCACCTTGTAAACCAGGAATTAAGATGTGAACCATGGAAACCCAACCAACCTCAATGGTTTTGCTTCCAGGTCACCCCACAGCTGAGAACAGGCTTATTTTTCAACTTCCAGACCAAAAGTCTCTTAACAGCACTACAAGAGAACTCCAAAATGGGTTGGATCCAGCTTTAAACATGAGAAACTTCCCAAGACTCAGGCAAACAGTGGTCAATGAATTTTAGCATGAAGTAGCCAAAGAGTAATTTGTGAGCTCTGTACCATCTAAGTCTAATTTTAACATGGCCACAAATTACATTGTTTCTTCGTATGAACTTAATCCAACTTCTCTTTGGGGCAGTTAAATTCGAAACCTACCAAGGGTAAGGTAACCAAACAATTTTGTCTGCCACAGTAAGAGGCTGGTATGAATTACAGGTTTCACCAATTTTACAGCATATATTCTTCTACAGTTTATTTAATAAATGCATAAATTAAAAAGTTACTGCTTTCTTATTCTGAGTGCATTATTTCCTCAAAAGACTGTTTCCAGACATTTAAAAGAAAAAAGTGTGTTTTACAATAGGAAAAGGGAATACACTGCATTTCAAAATCCATTAAAATATAAAATTCTGGTTACAGGCTCAACAATCTGCCTAATTAGTTTTTCCTAATTAGCAGGATGCTCTAACCTCTTTAATAAGACTTCTGTGGACAGAATGTTCCATATTGGTTATCCATCTGAGGAAAATACTAAACAAATAGTTCTGAAGTGCAGCTAATAGAACAAGTGTGGTTGGGTTTCATGGTCAGAAGGCTGCTCTGGCATGTAATATTGGCAATCTGCAAAAACATGAAATATTCTACCTTAAATACTCTACTGCTCACACTAAACACCCCTATGTATTTTAAAGACAAAATTAAAGATGTTATATGCAAGAATTAATGAAGTTACAGCTTTAAACCAGGTGCTGGGAGGCAAAAGAAATAAATAAATAAAAGTTAAAATGAAAAAATATGGATGGATCAAAACACACTGTGGAAAAGTGAACTGAAAAGATAATGGGAAGGCAAATACCACAGTGATGCTGTAACAACTCAGACAGTGGCTGCAAAAGCGTTTTCCTCCACTGCAAAGCATTTGCCTGCTGCACACAGCTTTTGTATGTTCATTCATCATTCACAGTCTTAGTGTGTACCTAGCAATTAATAGGCAACAATATTATGTCCAAATTCCATCTTATCCAATAAAACCCGCTCTTTATATTAGTGTATGTCAACCCTGTAATCCAAGGACTACCAGTTAAGAGAAATGCAGAGCCCCAGCAGCATTTGTGGTCAGAGACAAACACTCAAGATAAAGACAACTCAGGCCTCTGTTCCATTAGGAGTTTGCAGAGCAGCTGCTGAGCTTCATCTCAACAGCTGAAATATCCTTTATACTCCTTAAAAATGCAGGAAGCACACAAGGATCTCAAACTCCCTCCCTGCCACCAATTCATTCACCCTGATTCCACTCATGGCCTGAACATGCTGGTCTCATCACCCATCAACAGACAGGAAAACTATTATAACCTTCATTTTTTTTCCAATCAGTATCGAGGAAAACAAGAGCCATGTGCAAAATATAATCTAAGAACAGTCCCTTGAAAACCTCCTGCTAATGACAGGAGGTACAGAGGCACCATAAATATTGACTTCAAACACGCTGAGCCCCAGCGACCCCATGCACTCCACAATGTCAATGACCTTCCATGCAGCTGTTAGCATTAGAAATTAGTATTTTTAAAGTACAGATGCTTAATTTTAAATGCTGAATTTATATTCCACTCATCATAGCATATCACGGTTAACAGTTGGACTTGATGCTCTCAGAGATCTTTTGCAACCCTTATAATTCTATGATCCTATGATTAAAATCTAATATTTTATTTTGTATTGATATGTAAAAGTATTTTTCAATCTATTTACACCAGAATGAGTATTAATTCAAGGCAAGACTGCTCTCTAGGTTCACTGCTCCATGATTAAAAGAATGGAAGAAAATGTAGGTTTTATCATTTCTAACTCATGATACAATTTTGAATAATTACATCAGACTCCGGTTTTCCAGAGACTTTTGTGGGAATGACTCTTTCTGACACTCCTCCCTATCATTGCTGCCTAGAGAGCTTCTGTGTTTTTGGGCAAGAGCTGAGACCTGTGTTTAAAACACTTCAGTCCTGAATGCCTCAACAGCCACAAAAACCACTGAAAACCAATTCCAGACAAGGCTGAGGCCACAAGATCCTCTGCAAAGCCACTATTAAGTTCTACTGCAAACCAGATCCCACCTTGAACAGATGGTAACACAACTGTCTAGAGTAGGGAGAGATGAGGACTCTGTAACCTTCCTCTTCCATACAGTCAAGGTGTCTTGACTGTAAGACATCATTTGAGTCACCAGTAAACAGTGGTCATCCCAAAGCACTTGTCCAACTTTTTTCCTTCCACTTTGGCACTCCACAGCTAAGACTTGAGGATTTGATAATTTGGAATCAATTTTACTCTAGGACGAGGACAACAGAAAGAAGGAATTTAAGGGGCAAAGTCAAAAATAAAACAATCAAGAATTTTTTCCTAATATCTAATTCTATTCTCATTCAGTTTGAAATCATTCCACCTTGTCCTGCCACACTTCCTTCAGAAATTACATTTCATTTTGGCCCATCTACAGTTTATTACTTTATAGTACTTTATAAGTTAATTGAGGAAACATTTCACTCTAAATATAATAAAGATAACTCCACTTTTACAATTTCCATCAAAATTAATTCCCTCTTCTTGTAGAGCTTCAGCATCTTTAGCACTACTTCTCCAAACTCATTTGAAATACAAAATCTTAAGCTATTATGTTTTTTATAAAATTGATTACCAGGAAATACCTGCATTAAAATAATTTATAATAATTCTGTTCCTCAGGTTTAAACACAGAGATGTTGCTATACATGGCAACTGCTCCGTGTTTGGCGAGTTACAACTCTTGTGTCATGAGTAGGAAATGCATTTTGCTCACAAAAGCCAAAGGCACTGTCAAACCTGCAGCAATCTGCAGAACACTGGGGAAAAAATGCCTGCAAACTAACTGTTACTAGATAATGGCCCCATTTATCATTCTTAAATTTCATCTTTAATTAAAAATGTGATATTCTCTTACTTAAGAAATTGTAGATATTCTCAGATTATTCCCCTTCAATTTTTTTTAATTCTTCCATATATAATATATATACACAGAATTGTGTTCAAAAATTTCTTCATGTTACTGCATAATACTTACTAACATGAAGATTTTTCCATATTACAAATAGATACACATCTTCACTTTATGTTAAAAATATTACTATTCTTAAAGAAAACATATGTCAGCAAAAATCTGCAAGAATACCATATAATTGCAAGAAAAACTAAACATTAAATAAATTTGCTATTTTTTACCTACAATAACTTACATCTTTTCTTTTTAAAGCATCTGATAAACCCCTGGTTTAAAGTCCTGAAGTAGTTCTGTCATGTAAGGTGGTGTGACAGAAACATTAGCCCCACTTTAAATACATTTCTCCTCATACAATTATTAGAAATAACACTGATAACAGGAATAAATTCGTCCAGTAATTCCGCAAAAAGAAAATCATGTATTTGCTTTTGATGCTGTGTCCACTGCTGTTTCCTTCATTCTTCCTTCAACTTGCTACTAGACAGAAGTGTGAGTTCCAGCGTGCAACAAGTAAAATGGAAATTAAGAGAGCTGAAACAAAAAAAGATGAATAAGTAGGCAAGGTTATAAACATAAACAATAAACCCAGTAAGTGCTCTGAAATGGAAAGCATTCTTTAAAATGACTGTCCACTGGACCATCAGAAGAGATGTGCAGGAGGAAGGGAGGAAAAGACAGGGACAAAGGATAAAGGCAGGGAAGGAAAAATACTGTCCAAGGAAATAAAGAGACTGCAAAAATGTTCATTACAGAAAAATGAACAAAAAACCCCAACCCTTTCAGTAGCTTTGTATTCATCAATAATATTCACATTAATAGATAAAATTTATGTATTCATTTTTTTAAGGGAAGTTAAACTCATCATCATAATGACTCAAAGCCTACCAGTAACAGGTATCATTCCCAAGATACTCGGGCTGAGTAGTACAAAAGGGAAGAGGAGGAGGAAATAAATGGATCAAACTGCGGTTCATGGGAGTCAGAAGTCCATCTTAAATTAAACATATTCCAAAGTGCTGCAATTTGGCACAGAAATTGTAATCAAAGTCCAGCCTAGGTATGTGTGCATGTTTAGGGAAGAAACTGTATCATAACCCACAACATTAAGTGTTTTAAGGGTCAATTTAGCATTTCTGGTTGATACAGAATTGCATTTATGAGGCAACCATCCATCTCACAGCAATCCTCACTCAAGTTGTGATCACCTCACACCAGATTCTCTCAAAGATTGTGATCTGCATCCCTTTGGATGAAACTACACCAGGAGCTGATGCTCCTGGAGAGCATTCAATGGACTCCAGTCTTGTCTTATGGACATTCAGTCCTTGAAAAGAGACCACACCTTGACTGAAGTACAAACCAGTAAAATAACGTGCAGTATGGAATTAGCACAGGAGCACCATTTTCCTCCATCACCTCCCCACAGGCCCTGTGCTATTTCTTACCACCTGCCTACACAATCAGGTGCACATCATAGATCTGTACATAGCTGTGATCCCACAGTAATCAAGAAAAAACAGAAAACACCTTTGGGCACATTTTCTAGAATGACCATGGACCTGGTCAGTGCCTTCAAAATCCACACTGACTCTCATGGACATCCACAGCAGGTGCTAACAAACCTCATCTCAGAATGGTTTGGATTGGAAGGGAGCTGAAAGATCATCTAGTTCCAAACCCTCGGCCATGGCCACTTTTCACTGGACCAGGTTGCTCCAAGCCCCCTCTAGCCTGACTCTGAGGTACAGGCACATGGGCTGAAATAGGTAAGAAAAGGTAACTGAATTGTTGGTCTGTTTTAGACTGGAAACTGAGATGGCACAAGTACCTGAACCAAGACTTTCAAACTTTAATGTGTTTGGGTCAGACTAATGCTTTCCAAAAAACAGATATATACATATATATGTATGTGTGTGTTAAGGTAAGTCTTTTCCCAAAACTGTTTTGATAAAAAAAGTATGCCAATGCAAAATTCCTTTTCGTTATCTATGAATTCACAAACCCCAGCCAAGCTGTGAGGACTCATTAAGAAAAGTAGTTATTTATGACACTGGAATACAAAGCTATAAATCCAAACCATGAGCAAACCAAGTATCTGACAAAATTTGTGTTATTTACTTCTCAGCTGCGAAAAAAAATTGAGATCAGAAAAAAAAAAGGCAGTACAAAAAAAAGGCAGTATTTTTCCCTTTATTAGATGCAAACCAAGGCTTTTTATACTTTCCCTTTGGAAGATCAAATTAGTGTTATGGGCTGGAATGACAATGAATTGTGGAAAGTATCATATTCTTTATAATATAGTAGCATATATGTTTGTTATTTGGAAATAGAAATGTAATCCATAACTAATCTAGAAATAAAATATATACACAGCAACCATTTAAAAGGACAGATAAAATCCTCATTAAAATCCTAAGTGCAGAAATACTGAATCATAATGCACAATTTCATTACATTTTACTGCCAGCAATGTAAATATCAATTCTCCAGGTGATTCATAAAATTCATTTTAGAAAGGAAAATAAGGATTTCACCCAGCATTTGAGAACATAAAGGAAAAGACATGCTAGGGTTTGAAAATCCAGACTGTTCTTTCCTTGTCTCATCAGAATATTTTGCTGGAATTTCAGCAAATCTTTTACACATCAAACAGACAACTGCCATGTCACATTAGCACTTTGGATAGATCACCCAGCAGTCCCAAGCAGGGTCCTTCCTGGCCCTGCACCTCTCCCTGCACCGTCTTCATCATTCCCATCTTATTTCTGCCAAATTTGAGCTCCTATATATACTTTCTTTGACTACAAAGGAAGAAGCCTGCATTTAAACTCATCTAAAGCCTCTTTTAACTATCCAAATTGTGAAATTGCCTAATAATGGGCATGTACTTAGGGGAAAAAATAAAAAAAGACATGTTGGACAAATTAACCAAGTAAAGTTTTTGGAGGGAAGAGTGCGTGTGGGGGTTTCCACACAAAAACGTAAAGAAAACGTGTCACTTTTAAAATGAATAGCTACCATCTGCCAGCATTTTATCTGAGGCAAAGTTGATTAATGCAAAGTGAATGTTTAAGATCACATTGCTGTCTGCCTGAATAAATTTCAGGTAGTTTACTTGGGAATCTTTTTGTCCTGTTTCTTAAAAGATTTTTTTGTTATCCTTATTGGATCTCCTCCCTCCAAGTTTTTAGGCAGCCAGACCTAGGGAATAAAAATATTTGTTTTTAAATCTTTGAGCACCAGTACGTTGTTTCTGGTCACTCAGCACCAGAGAGCAAGGGCATTCATCTCCCCCAGAAAGGAGATCCCACCTCCTTCACCAGCTTCACAAAAACTTTCAGGCAGCCTCTCTCCATCACACTGAAAAGGACATTTTAACAGTCTCATTGTGAGCAGAGAAACCACAGCAGTGCTGTTATCCTCAATAGGAAATGATTTTGCCCTTAGACCTTCCTGATTTTTTTTTACTGGATTACTTCATTTTTTACTAAATTAGGGTCTTCTTTACTGGATTAAATTTTTTTACCCAATATTTAATAATTTACTTTTATTTACACTGTATTCTCAATTATAAAAAAAAATTCTAGATTTTAAACGTTTTTGTCAACTTTAACAAGACCCTGGTTTGTATCAGCGTTCTGATAAAAATCATTCTCAAATCCATTTGACAATATGCTCTTCTTCACAAGTTCTCTTTGAATGTTAACAATTTCAGAAGAAGCTTCCAGAACAGCTTTTGGGCGACATTAACCTAAATCAAACAAACCCCAGTTTTACGCACACATTCCCACATTACGTGTTTCCAGCATCAGATGGCCTCCAACTTCTCCCTCACCAGAGAGAATTTCACACCCGTTATCCAGGCTGGGACACCCTCTATTATCCAGGGCTACAGCAGTGGAGAGCATCATCTGTGCTAAGTGGTGGAGCTCCGTGCCGTTCCATATGGACGTATATTCTCTTTGCTTACACTCGAAGCTGGCTGGACACCAGCCAGCTCTGGTCAGAAGTCACAAAGTTGTTTTAGCTCAGTACATGGTGCCTGTGTCTCGTATCTCGGTAGGGTTTATTGGTTTAGGCTCAACATGGTGCTAGGACGGCCATCTGGCCCCCGGAGCGGAGATAGCTCCCAGCCAGCTCCTCCGGAGCGTGGGCAGGACAAACGTGTGTGCGTTTGCACCAGCCCGTGTGAACTAACCTGGGTGAACTCCACGGATCTGCTTAGGAAAAAAAAACCACAAGCAAGTTTAGCACTAATGAAATTAAAGAAGTAATGACCCTTTATTCAGCAGGGATCATAAAAGCAGAGCACAGAGCAAAGCAGTGCCTTCTACACTCTCCTTTGGGTACCTCCGCAGCAAGATGAGTTGTTAATTGTCAGTGAGACTACAAAAATGAGTGAGTTACACTCAAGGTCAGGTTGGACAGGGTTAGCAGCAACCTGGTCTAGTGGAAGGTGTCCCTGCCCATAATAGGGAGTGTTGGAACAAGATGATCCCTGTAAGGTTGGAATTTTAAGGTCCTCTCCAACCCAAACCAGTCTGTGATTCTATGTTTCCATAAGACCTGAGCCCTTTCCTTAAGGGATACTGGATATTACATTTAGTCACTTTATATATTCATGCCTTTATATCAGCTAATCAGAGTACAAGGGATCTCTAGGAGCACATGCCATTGCATCTCACATAAAAATGCAGTGAAAACATACAAACACTTCTTCACTTCAAACGAAGCAACAAAGAAAAGGGATGAAATCAAGACCATCTCTGGGCAGTAAATTATTCTGTAATTCCAAAAAGTTGAGCCACATCCCATCTTCAAATGAAACAAAGTTGAGCAGTAAGACAGAAACACGCTCTTAGTAGTTGATGGCAAAAATGAAATTTAAGTTTTATTCACCTATATGTAGAGGCAAACACCATAAATATGCCCAAACAATTCCAAACAGTATCAGATAAACTTTCTCTTAATTTATAGGCACATGATTATCTTTTATTTAACCAATGTATTACTCACACATACAATTTATGTATTTCTTACCTGAGTATTATTAGGGCCAAATTCTAGGAAGGCCTCTAATGCTGGAAAAATCATTCCAGTTCCTATGAAGATTATATAAACAATTACAGCATTTGACAGAAAAGGTGTAAAGAGGCACAAATGTTCCCCGCACAAATGGGCATCTCTGTATTCAGATTTAATGAAATGGCTGAAATTTGCCTGTTTTGCTTCAAGTTACATCCTCAAACACCTTTCCTGGGACATAGTACTTATAGGACCATTTCTGAAAATAAACTATCTAGAAAACAGTAAATCCTCAATCTTGGAAATGCTCACATATGCAGACAGTGTCATGTTTTCAGTGGGACTAAACTACTATTACTGAAATAAAAATGCAAAGGATCACTGTTTTGAAGAAGACACTGAGGTGACACCAGTACATCAGTTAATATTCACTCTGCAATAAGGCATTTTTTCCTTACAGAATAGAACAAAAGCATCAGAACTGAAACAATCCTAAATCTAGCAGTCTTAAAAGAATATTTAAAAAGAAAAAACAACCACATCTACATTATATACTGTTGGAATATCCTCCCCATTGCTGAACACCACACCCCCAGGTTGAGGTTTTTTTCAGAGCTCTATTAATTGAAAACAATGATTTGTTTTCTCTTTTGTAAAATGTAAAAAGCGCAGAGTTTGTCTTTAAAATATAGTTGTCAAATATCAAGGGGTATATATATGCTAACATTTACCCTTGGGGTATTTCAGGGCTAGAATCTGTTACAAATAAAATCTTTATTCATATGAACAGCTACCTGGGGGGCAATACTGAATGTTATACGTAATATTTATACATATATATTTAAAATAATCTAGCAGTGCTGTTAAAACAAACTGGAAGCTAAACTACTTTTAGTCTCCCTGTTTTGTGGATCTAAATCTTATAATCCTAACTTTTGGGGTTTTAATTACTTTCTGTATAGGATAGCCCTTAAAATATAAAATGCTTTCATCTAGTATGTCCTATCAAGTGTTTCACCATTTGAAATTTAATAGATTGTTCATGGGAATTAAGAAAATAATTATAGGAAAAAGAGCTATTTTTTTCATTAAATTTTGCAAGAGTATTTTCAAGTTTGAGAACTTTCCTTGAGTTAAAGAGAAAAAAAAGACTAAAACAATTCTTTTGTTACATGCTTTCTAGAATTACAGAAGACTCACTAAGTGCTATGGAAAACAACTTCAGGCTAAGGATCACATTTATCAAGGAGTTTAAACTGTCTGAAGGATGTTGGGAGACAAAGCAGACACCACAACAGCTCTGCAGAGTGCCAGGAGCCTGAGGAGGTCACAGCTCTCTGCTGGACCTTCCGAATTCATGGAATGGAGAAGATAAAATCCCATCAACAAAACTCTGAGACACTGAAAAACTTGTCTAGAGAAAGCAGACAGAAATTCTGCCCTTTTTTGGCACATTTCAAATGCTGAGATTTTGGAAATCGCTGCTACAAGGGTGAAACTCCTTCTACCAACGCAACATCCAAACAAACACCTTCTTTCCAATTAAGGAAAAATCTTGTGGGACTCCCTAGCAATTAAGAAAGATGTGTGGCTGCTGTACGTCAATCTATTAGACCACTTCAAGTTCACTAGCCAAGTGATGGACCTTTAAATTCTCCTTCTGGCTTTCCAGGTTGGAGGGACTCTGTGTGCCTGAGCTTCTTCTTCATCCCCACGTCTGTCCTCCTTCAAGAAGATGAATGAAGATGTGAGCTGGTTTAACAACACTCTGCTCAATAAAGCCTTGAAAACAGAAAAGCTACACTTGTGTAGACAAACACAGCACAGACTTCGCATCAGGGAATTAATACATATCCATACAGTGCTGCAGATCAAATACTAAGGGTCCAATATCTTCTGTAACAGTTACATGTGTTCCCCGTGCAGAGTGAGGACACCTTCTCCCCGTGACAATTCTCAGTAGGCCTTGTTCTTGGGAAACATAATGTTATTGCTCACCAAGATACCACTCACAGAGCTCACAAAAGTAACATTAAATGTCCTGCTCGTTACCAGCTCAGCTTTAATTCTTGCTCAGTGGAGGACATGGCTCTTCTCTGATAAAACTATTAACAAGTGCATCACATAAATTCTCTGGTCACTGCAGAGTATCTGAATTAAACATCTAAGACCCTGCATTGCCTTTTTTGTTTCAAAAGCATTTTTAAGACTATTCCTTTACTCACTGAGTGTCACTTGTAAGCTAACAAACCTGCCTCCTTCCCATAATCAGATGTATGGATAAAAGTGTAAGTCTTTTACAACACATCTACACTACTTCTCTATAAATGTATCCAATACCAGACTTACCAGCACCAGTATTATTTCTGACATATCAGCATTTTGAAATAAATTACAGTTTGAACACAAAAATTTAGTAATACAGCTCCATTACCAAAAGCATTTGCACTTGGAATATCTATGGCCTTTCTGTATTATTAAACACACAAACAGAAACACAATAATTACAAAACACCACACTTATGAAAAACACTTGTAAAAGAAAGTATTTTTTCCCTGTAAATAATGTCAATATTACAAATAATGCAAATTTGGTATTTCCCACAACCTCACAAGAAGGTTGAAATATTTAAATATGCAATTCCAAACACTCTTGTCAGTTTGCAATGGAATTTTGCCTTTACAAACTACTACCTGGGAAGCAGATCTTTAGTGGATGCTAGCAAGACAGAAATAAAAGAATCAATATTAATTTTAATCAATGTTTTTTCTAATAGGAAAGAGTAGTCAGCCTTAGTAGGTTGCAGTCTGATGCACTCTTACTTTCAATTTAATAAAATAATTGAAACATTCAATTATGAAACACACATTAAAAATGTGCAAGTAAAGCAGAAGATACCTCTAATCAGTTTTCCTCTCACCAGCCACATCAGCCCTTCATCCTAAGATTTTATGCTGCCTGCGAGGACAAGGTACAAACTTTATTAAACATCACATCTTTGTCAACTTTGACTGTTTGATCCTCTCTGCTCCAACCCAAACAGCACCAGCAAAGAAAACACTTTCCTCTCTTTAAGATGTTCCATTGGTTAGATCAGATTTATTTGCTGTCAGTAAAGGTTATATTAGCACATAAGTCTATGACAGATTGCAAGTTTATTAACTTGAAGCGAGTTTTCAGGCTGCTGGGTTAAGGTTTTTTTGTTGGGTTCTTGGTTTTTTTGTGGGATTTTGCTTTGCTTTTTTTTTTCTTTTTGTCAGCGTTCCCTCCCCCTTCCCCCGAGATGTGGGTTACTTGACAAATTGGAGTTAAGTTATCTTAGGTCAATGTAACTGTAAGTTAAACTAATGAAGTGTATGTCTATGAGTGATGTCTGATTAGTTTAATACAGTTAGTGCTGGACAGCTTGGGCTGCTGACCTTGAAGGAACACAGATAACATTGCGATGCGTTGGAGGATGTGGTTGCGATACAAGACAAATTTACATAACAGTTTGTCATGTACACTCCTCCAAAACAAAACTGTTGCAAAAAGAAAGCAAGAGGAAACCAACAGTAAAAACCTCGCACAAGACAAACCAGGGAAAATTAATTATAACATTTGGCTTGGGATGGGAGATTATTTTAAATGGGAGCCAGACTCAGGCACAGGAAAGGTGTACACTTATACAGTACATGTTCCAAAATGAATCAGACATTATGTTGAGTAACACTGTTCAAACGCAGCCTTCTATAGCACAAATCTACTCTTGAAAAATGATATTCCTTCCTCAGTAAGTATCTACTTGCTCCTAGTAACAAATACCAGACCCAGTTTTGAACTGTATCTAGCTGGCACATCATCCAGGTGTCCTCAGAGTCCTGCTAAAGTTCATTCTGCTGCTAAAAAGCATCTGCTCGTGCTAAAATAACCCTGTTTATGAACAGAGTCTCTCCAGGAACGTACAGAGTAACCCCACGATGCTCAGCTGTGTGTTCTAAGCAGGGCAGTATCTCACTGCTCCAGACAATTATCTTACCACATCTCAACTGATCAGGTAGGCCAAGCAAAACCGCTGGGTTTAAAGACAGCTTGGTTCTGGAGTGCCTGGTTCTCACTGCATGATAAGCTGTCTTTTTGACCTAGTCTGCTTTTATCAGTCCAGGTTCTAGCTGATGAAAATTTGCCACTTACATAAAAGCATAACTGACACCTGCACCTGCTGGCACGTTATGGAGCATCATTAAGATAAAAGTGCTCCCTTAATCCTCCAGGTCAGCCTGAGCAGGATGCTGATAAATCAGACTTGCTAACAGATACACTGGATGGCACCTGGGGAAGCTTGAAGCCTTCACATCTGTGCCACCTTTCCACCTGATCTGTGAAGCACAGTTTAAACCTTTCAGCATGACTGAACTCAGCGGACAAATTTCAAAGAAGATATACATACACATGTATAGACATCAGGCTTCCAGATACTCAGAGACTCCCAAGGACCAGCAATGCAAGAAAAAACAGTCTAGGAAATTCTAAATAAAACATAGTAGTAGTTTCCCAATTATATCCCAAGAAGAAAAATCTGTGTTGCCCACTCTGGAAGTCTCCGATTGCTTCCACATACACCCTTGCATGAACATAAGGATTCGGCTCAAGAGACCCAGGCGAAGGTCTCTGCCCCTGTGTTACCTGTAATTAGAACTTGTTGGCACTGTTTGCATGAAATAAAGAGCAGAAGTCCGTGCTTTCCAATGCCACTTCTTGGCTGGGAGTGTGCAGAGGACACAGTCTTCCTGTAGCTCTTCCTGAAGAATATCCATCAGCTGTTTGTGGGAGCCACCATAAAAGGGCTCAATGAGAAGAACACTCATTTTCCAAGTTTTTCAGAGCTGTTTGGATTCTGCAAATGAGAACAGAGAAATATTTTTCTTTAGAAATAAAGCTTTTTTATAATTATTTTAAAAAATTATGTTGCAAAAAGCAGAAATATATTGCAAGGTCTCACAGTGTCTTCATTTTTCCTATAAAATTAAACCTTCAAATTACATTAATGAGTTTACTTCAGAAAAGGCTACTTAGCAATTACAATGACAATATTATCACACCTATTTGTTTGAACCATTAAAAGATACCACTTGTAATTTTTAAATGAGCCTAAGTGTGCAGGACTTAAAAAAACCCAACACTGTATTTTGTATTTATTGCTTCATTTTCAATCACATATTTAAATTAGCTCTACTTTACCCACTCACTCCCAAATACAGTCAACTCTTCCACAAGTTAGTGTCTTGGGTTGAGCTAATTCCCTGGAACTTGGAGGCCACAATAATCTGGATCAGAATATCTGGATCAAAACTATCACAGTTAGGATGTAGTTTATTCCTTTTTACATAGTTTTTCCCCCTTTTTCCTGGTGACAGATAAAATTAAAGGATGATTCAAACACACTTCAGCCTGAATACTTGCTAGTAGCAGTGATTTGGATAAGTGACTTGAAGCCAGAGAGCAGCCTGGGGAGATGCAGTTGGAGCATCCCCCAGGACTCTCCTGCATCCCTGAGAGCTGGGATTACCACTCCAGCAACAACAGATTATTATTATTTCCAAATTCCAGGTTATTATTTCCAAATACTCCAAAATGGGTGGAAAAGAACAGCAGAGGAGCCTTAAGAAAGCTCTAATGTCAAGCCACAGAGCTGCTCACAAACAGGATGCAAAACGTGCTGCCCAAAGTGAGGGGACAGATGAAAACCTTGTGACTATTGCTCATCGCCTTCATGAGTCACAGGCTTGGGGTACTGAAAAGCTGCTTCTCAGATGCTTTGAGCAGAACCATCACTCACAAAAACTGAGAACAAAACCCTGAAAGGTATTCACCATCCATGACCACCTCTCTGATGGCTTCCTCCTCAACATTCCCTAAACTCATTTACTCAGGATTCGTGTTTGATGCTGTATATTGCAAGACCTTATACCCACTTCCTGACCTGTCATTTCTAGTGGTTTCAGACTGTAATCCTTATCTTACCAAAACCTCTGGTGACAAGAAGTGAGAATTCAACACAGAACTACATACTCCCAAAAATCTCAATCATCATCTCAACTTTAAGATTTAGTTCAAACCAAGATCAGGTTAAATATTATGTATTTTGTAACCAGAGGAGATAAAACAAACTTAAAAAAAAAAAAGCACCTTACAATTAAGTGCACTGTAGCTATCAAAAGATCAGCTAGCCAGCAATGAAAATCCAAACACTGAATGAACTTAAGTGGGAGACAAAATGTAAGAAACCTTTAGATAGCTTTGAGCTGTTGGACCATCATGGTGCCACACAAAATGGTGATATAGAGCTCCTGGGTTGTTACAGAACAATCAGCAAAAGTATTCCATGCTCAGAATTTCTAGCAATAATCCAGCCTGGATTCAGGTTATAATTTGTTGTATTATTCACTTCCCATTAATATTTCAAACAAATTATTTTTATAACCAATATGTTCTTTGCAAAATCGAAAGCAAAGCCTTTCGGAAGCAAAGACTTCATTTTTGAGCTTGCTTCTTTTCAGGTAGCAGAGCAGATTCTGATCTCTTTTCCACTGACCTAATTTCAAAAAAAAGTCACACTTTTGAGATCACTGACATTCCCTGAATTTACAATGATGTAACCAAAATCATACTCTCTCTCCTCCAAAGCCCTTTTGGAGCCTGCAGGGTAATAACTGCTATAAAAACACAAGCTGTGGTTTAGAATCTGCACTATTCACCTAAATAACAAATTGTAATTAATCATGCTATGCTTGTCATCAAATGTCACCAAAAATTTAATTCAAAGGACTAGAGGGAAGTGTTTTATAAATTCAGCCCCTAAAAAAGGGGCATGTAAAAAGTTGGTAGATGCCACCAAGTCAGTCACTCAGGGAGGGGTCGCAGCTAATTTACAAATCATTAGCAGTATCAGTAATAAAGTATTTTGTTCATGAAGCATCTGATCAAACCACACTTCATCAGAGCACTTCTGAAACTGGTTTTATCACCAGGTTTAGCTGAATTGACACTGTGCTCTTTGGTTTTATTCTGCACCAGTTTTCACTGCACATCCCTTCTGGGGACAGAGGATGACTGACTGCATGTGCTGACGGTAAAAGACTTTCTCAGTTCTCAGGTTTCCTCCTTGCCTAAAGACCCTGACATTTAGTTATTCTGCATTTACCTACCTTTAGATCTATTAGTAAAACTGAACCATGCAAACATCACACAAACACTGTCATACATTTTGTCTATTTACATTGGGAAACTGTTGTTGTGGAGGTGTCGTGGAGTGGGTGTTAGATGGCTCTTCCTATGCAACTCTTCACAGTAACACTTGTAGACCCCTTGGCAGCAGCCTGTGAGGCTGAAAATCAGCAGTGACACATTTTTCAGAAGTGACCTGAAGCTCAAAAGGTTTCTTACAAAACTCATTCCTCAAAAATGTAGGTACTGCTCACTAAAATCCTTGCTAGCACTTGTAGGACTCTAACATTGTGTCATCTCTATATATTACTCTCAAGATACATCACACTCAATTTAGAAAAAATGCTATAATATTATATAAGAAGCAGTGTATGGTATAGTTTGGGGGCTTTTGTCGGTGGTGGGGTTTTTTGTTGTTTGTTTTTCACAAGAGAATACCTAAATATGAAACTAAAGAGTAATGGCAGCACAATATATGTCACATCAGCTTCAGGGCTTGACTAAGATGGAGCAATGAAAAAGTCAATAAAACTTCTGTATTAAAAAGATACACTGATAATACAAAGGAAATTTTATTACATATAACCAATAGTTTTTTGTATTTAAAAAAAATACAGAGGAGGTAAGACACAGTCATTTACCTCATATTTCACCCACATGACTTCCAGTTTTGTTCACATACAAAAATAACAGCTATTATTTTTGCTTTATTTCCCTTGACCCAGCCAAGTTAAGGTAAATATGTCCCATAGACTCCTCAGAGGTCTCCAAAAGACACAGCTGATAAATGGCCTGAGAACATTCACCGTATCTGATGGAATGCAATCCTCAATTAAATATAAATCACTCCAGGTATTCTTTTCCCCATTTCAAAGAAAACAACAAATATTAGAAAAACAGTACTGCTTCCCCTTTCTCATTACAGTGTTTCCTCTCTGGAGCCAGCAATCCTGGGTGTTCCTCAAACAGCTCAATCCGCAGGGCTGCAGGATCCTTTGCTTTGAATATTTCCTACTCTGCTTTTACTATACAGAGCAGCACATTCTTCAGGACATACATTGAGAAGAAACTACCTGAAATAAAAAAATCCTTCCAAGTGGTAACAGCATCAAAATGACATGACTAATACAGAGGTACACTGAAGTACTGGGACGTGTAGGTGGGTAATTAGGTGCTGTCTCAATGCCAGCACCTCATGGTGACATTCATCCAGGACTTTTGTCACTTGCTGCAGCTCTACCCCACAGTGAGCATATTGCAAAAGCATGGCAAGTGATGGAGTCCCTGAAAGGGCCACTGCTGTTTGGCCCAATAATTTACCTTTAAAATAAAACCTGAGTACCATACAGAGTAATAAATAAAAATTTAAAGGCATGGAAGAACTAATTGTTCTACTAGCCACAGAAACCATGGCTTCTTTTTAAACTCTAGGTGAACACCAACTCAAATATTTTTGTTAACCAGACTATGTAGAGAAAACTCATCATTTTCCATGATTTATTAAAGAACAGACATCCCCTCTGTCTCACAAGCAGAAGTGTGGTTTCACAAACATCAGCATAGCTCATATCAGAAAGCCATAATTAGCTCCGTTCATTGACGTATTCAGACAACATAAATTACAGATCATGTTTAACTATCTGTCCAACCAAATAGCTGAGTAACAATCCAAACCCAAAGGAATAATTGTTAATATATTCCATAGGTAGAGAGCTGCTATTAGTTACAGGAAATAAGGTATATGGTTTCAGTAATGATTGTTTTAGCGGTCACAGTCCCACACGTATGAGAAATTTATTCCACCACCATATCCAGAACACACGTGGTTCAATACCTCGTAACTCAACCAACTACAAAACCCAGCAGGTATGAACTGTGGACATAAACATACTTAAAATCTTTGATGATTTCACATAAACCCACTGTAATACCTGATACAGGCAAAAATGTCCACGTTTCATGCTGCAATAATGGGATTTTCTAAAGGACTCTTAAGGGTCTTTACCTTTCCTCCTCTGTTCCTCCTCCCTCCCAGCCCCACAACACGCACCCACCTGAAGCGGAGATGTGGTATACACACACAGACACACACAGATTGAAAGAGCCTGCATTACCCTCCCACTCATGAAGTGACTCACCGAAACCCTGGAGCTGTACCTTAAACACAATCACATTTTAAAGGTTTGACCAAAATTTAACGCGTATTTAGATCACCCAAAAGTACCAGCTCTGAGGTTTGTCATTACTAAACTGCAAAACTGAGAACGATACTCAATTTATCTTTTATATAAATCAACTGGAAAAAGCAAGAAATCCTTTCCTCCTTTTGAGAATGTGGTAAACCAAAATCGTTCACCTTTATCTGGATGGCTGAGCAGGTCTAGTGTTAATTTATTGGCACCAATAAACCACAGTCTGCTCCATGCACGCAACCTGAGAGCAGCAAACACCTACAGAATACCAAAACTACAAGTACCTGCAGGTATCAAGGATGCTACACACTGTGTGCATTGAAACCTGCAAGGACTGCACTGCCTGCTTTTGTCTTGCTAAGATACCACATCTAGTTTCTACTGTGCTTAGGACCTACATTAAAGGGCATGCATGATAGAACAAGGGGGGATGGCTTTAAATTGAAAGAGGGTAGGGTTTAGATTAGAGATTAGGAGGAAGTTCTTGGCTGTGAGGGAGGGGAGGCCCTAGAACAGGTTGCCCAGAGAAGTTGTGGCTGCCCCTTCCATGAAAGTGTCCAAGGCCAGGTTGGACGGGGCTTGGAGCAACCTGGTCTACTGGAAAGTGTCCGTGCGTGGTAGGCAGATAAGCTTTAAGGTTTCTTCCAACCCAAACCATTCTGTGATTCTGTGAAGCAATCAGATTTGCAAACAACATAATTTTTAAAGAATTGGTTTGATCTTAAGGAAAAAGCAAACTGTGAGGATTGCCAGGTTCAGTTCTTACATCTGTGCTTTCAACCCAGAAATGGAACAGCAGGAATTGGAAGTTAAAGATGTCCCATGGCTATCAATCCAGAGACACCCTGACACCAGAGAGAATAAAAGCTCCTTTTGGAGTTTATGTATTTAGAAAGTAACATGCTGTAAAATCTGCACATTACCCTGTGCATGCTAAGTTAACAATATTGCTATAAATCCTTAGGAAAAAGTTGCTAATGCATATGCAGAGTATGCATTTTAAAATCCACTATTTAAATTGTTTTACTATTTCATCTAGGCAAAGGCACTAATGACCTTCATCGTTTCTTGTTGTAAATTAAATTTGTTTATTTCCAGCCACAATAAAAGAAAGAAAAAATAATCCTTAGAATTTACTTTTCACCTTCTTCCCTGACACTGCCTAAGACTGTCATAAATACTTTGCATCTATACTTCTAGCCATCCTCAATCAACATCTTTGAAGATCTTAATCTATATTGAATAAATTATTGCAATCTATTCTTTTTTTTCCAGCAGAGAAAAACATCTGTGCATCACATTATGGTTAACTCAAAGTCACAACAGCCAACACTATCTCAATGGGGAAGCATCCATCCCCCTCTGGAGCACAGCACTCAAAAGATACATTTTCAGGGAGATTTCACTGACTGATATCCTGATTCCAAGTACATTGGGAATAGCAATTACAACACACAACTTGGTTTCCATGTGTCTAATTGACCTACTAAGGGGTATATATGGGATATGTACTAATCAGGACAGGGTATGAGGGATACTAAGGAGCCTGCAAACTATTTTCATGAGCTCAGATTAACAAAGGCAAACAAGTATTGTCAATATTTCATTAGGAGAAAGTTTCCTTGATGTCTAAGCAGAGAGAGGAGGGAAAAAGACAAATAAGAGGTAAGATGGAGGACCAGGGCCATGCCCTGCCAGGGAAACAACTACAACCAAACCACCTGTCACCAGCAAACTGGATTAACTTTCCATAGACTTTGCCCCTCTGTTTCCTCCCTTTAATGGTCCCAAGAGATTTACAGAAGTCAACACGGGTATTCTGCAGAGCAGGATATATTAAATAACTAACTATCTTCACAAAAAGTTCGACATTATTTTGGGAAGTTCGTCAGCCACTAACAGGATTTAAAAAAAATTTAAAAAAAGAAAATTAGTACAGATCTAATACAAGAGCATAACCTGCAAGTGCAAGGTTTGCAATTGGATTTGCAAGACAATTAGTTATTCTGATTTAACAGTTAATTCCAAGTTCCCATTTGCCATGTAATTCAAAAGCCTGGAATAATAATAGCTTATTTTAACAGAAACTCTTAATGTTGTTTAATGCTATGTTGGCTTTATCCAACTTATCTGGACTGTGTTTACAGTACTGAAGGATCAAGACAATTTACAGGACTCATCATTTCCAGTGCTGCACCTATGGCCATAAATTTGCTAATACTGATGATCCTGAAGGCTTACATTAGGTTTAAATAGATGAGGGATACTTGATTTAGAGTATCTCTGAGAGGAGAGGGAACTAATAGGTGTGGTAATGGGAGATGTAGCGCTATTTTTAAACCTGACAGGAGACATATTAGTTGCTAGTTCCCTATTATAGAAAAAGTCCCAGTCTGGTAATAATGGGCTGGCATTTTGAAATTCCACCGATTTATTAGGAATATGATGAGAAATGTGTTTCACAGACTCTCAGCTTTGGACCAGTGTCTGTATAGAAAGGTAAGAACTATAATGTGAATTCATGGTCAATTTAAGAGCATATGTATAGACTTGAAAAACTCACTTAAAATATTGTAACTACTTTGAAAGACATAGTCTACATCTCATACTGATTGATTAAATGACAAAACACTTGTTCAAAACCATCATTAGTTGCTCCATGAGGTAATACAATCACCCAACATCAAAAATTTGGTTTGTTCTCCCCAGTAAATATGAAGGAGCAAAATGTTAAATGAATAGCAAATCACTCTTGTATCACCAAAATTTGGAATTTAGGACTTAAATTCCTCTTGTACAAAAGCTGGAATTGAAAGAGTTAATTTAAGCATTAATTGAAACATTAGGCCTGAGATGTTTGGCAGCAACTTTTGAGTGGGCACAAGCCAGATTTATGTTACAGCCAGAAGGTATCCCTTGGAATATGTGATGAAAGGATCTGTATCTTCACTCACACCTTGAGTCCACAAAAAGGAGGGAATGAGACCTACTGTCAAATCGAGTTCAACTGTGAAATCTGGGATGGGTCCCACACAGAGGAGTATTACTGAGGGGTAGATGTCCAGAAAGCCAACTCTATCCTGGGATGCACCAAAAGCAGTGCTAGCAGGACAAGGAAGGGGATTGTCCCCCTTTACTCTGCTCTTGTGAAACCCCACCTGCAGTGCTGCAATCCAGCTCTGGAGTCCTCAGGACAAGAAAGATGCAGACCTGTTGGAGCAAGTCCAGATGAAGCTGCAAAGATGGTTCAAGGGCTGGAGCCCCTCTACTCTGGAGACAGGCTGGGATTGCTGGGGATGTTCACCTGGAGAAGAGAAGGCTCTGGGGAGACCTTAAAGCACATTCCAACACCTAAAGGGGTTCCACGAGGTCTGGAGAGGGACTTTGGACAAAGGCCTGAAACCCTTAACCATGTGAAAAGAATAAATCATCGGGGTTTTATTTGTTTACAGGAAAAAAACATCCAAGTATTATACGCCTACTGCAGTTTGGATATGATTCACTAACTTCAAGGTTGCAATGTCACCTGCACAAAAGAAGTCCTTGTCTTACATATTAAGTACTGAAATTCAACAGATGAAATAATTTTTTGATCTTCCATTTGCTCAACTCTTGTCATCTCCAGAGAGCTGAACCAACACTTCACACTATAAAGTTAGGGGACCAAAAATACATCTCATTAACTTCTGTGCAGTCAGCACCACGTTATCTCTTTCAGAAACCCCTCGAAAGCTCTCAGATTCAATAGCAAACATCACACAACATTGAATAAGGGCTTCATACAGCACTAAACATATTTTCCATGTTAAGAATATTTACATCCTATTTCCAACTTGACATACAGAAGATGTGTTACCCACATCAATTTATAAATCTAGCGCAATGAGAGTTGCCAATTTGATTTAGTGGTGCAGCATCCTGTTTCCTGTAAATAATTTTCCTATCAAGTTTTGACTAAGCCCTCTGAAAGGACTCTAGAAATATTAAAGGCTCCAGATTACAGCCTAAATGCTTTCTGACAGCTCCCTGCAAGTGTTCCCCAGCATCTCTTCTGACCCAAGAATAGCAAATCTAATGACTTAAGTCACTTGTTTCCATCCTGTTGTCTGCAGAGCCAGCAAAATACTTCAAGGATTGGTTTAATGCAATGAATAAAAGCATATTCATACATTTTATTTTACTTCACAAGTATCAGAAAGTTAAAGGGTCCACCTCCTCCACTGGGAAGTATCTATGGATACACATTGCGGAAAGCTGAAAAACACTGACATGAGTTAAACAAACATGTCTGGTATCATCTGCCAATTGAAATGGTGAACATTGCAGGAAATATTTGTTTTCCATGAATAAAAGCGATATACAAGCAGCTCAAAACAATCTGTTTTGGAAGGTTATTTTGGTTGTTTTGTAAACAAGTTTAGGTTCTGAGCTGATGTTTTCAAAACAGATACTGCAAAATGAATAAATATTCATGTCTGGGGGAGACCTTAACAGACATGAAACAAGTGTGGCCCTTTTTAACAGTGCCACAGATAAAACAAGGCAAGGACACGCATGGAGGACATCAAGATGTAAATTTTTTCCTTGAAGTTTCTCAGATGGCTGATATTAAAAAAGTGCCATTTAAATCACCACCCTCAGAAAGCCTGTGCCTTAAAAACCTGGCTTTTATTGCATGTAAGAGAATCTGGCTATAACCCATGATCAGCACTGTATCCTTTAAAAAAAGGAGTTCAAAATAGGGATTTTCTTTTATTTTACTTATTAAAATCCTTAAGATATCTGTAAAACTCACTTAGAATTCCAGCCTTAAGTTCGCTTCAGAATCACTTCTCCACCTACGTAGAGTCTGAAAAGCATTTACCCTGCCTGAGTCAACTGGCCACACTCACAAATCTTTTCTTCAAAATCGGAAAATCCTTATGAAAAATCAAACATCCTGTTCAACAAAATCGAAATTATACTGTCACTAATCAGCTACTTCCACTTGTACCACCAGAGAATCTGCAGAACTCAGCCCCTCCTCCGGCACACTGGTACAATGCTGAAAATCACAGAAGGGTTTAAGCTTTGAAGGGACCTGAAAGATCAGCTTGTTCCAATCTCCTTCCACAGGCATGGACACCTTTCCCTAGACAAGGTTTGTCCAAGCCCCATCCAGCCTGGCCTTGGACACTTCAGAGATGGGGAACCCAAGAACATTCAGTATGGTTTATAATGGCCATGAGTATATGGGTGCAGAGAAAATATTCTTCATTGCAGAGCTGGGAAACTATTTTGAGGAAGACCCTCCCATTTGAAGTTTAGCTGGCTATTAGTAGGTGCTTTACTGACACTGCTGATATGATTAAATGCCAGAAATACCATTAAAGGCCAACACGAGAAACCACTCACACCTCACGCACGCAAGGCCTGTGCTTAATATCCCACTTCTTCATTTCAAAGCCACAAATATCACAAGCTTTGCCAGCAAGTTAAAGATCTGCTCTGACTCCTACTAAAGACTTCAGGGTTGTGCAGTTATTCCGGCCATTGGGAATTTTTTGGCAATACCACCAGTTAAGCATTCACAGCAGCTCTTGGAAGCCTGAAGAGCAACAGCATATGGACAGCCTGGAAATACCTCTGAAGTCAAGGCACTGGTAATCTCAACAGTGTTCCACATGCAATCAGACTCAGAGCAATGCCACAGGTGTAACTTTTGCTACTAATTTTCATAAACAAAGGATATAGACATGTTAGAGTAGGTCCACAGATGGCCACGAAGATGCTCAGAGGGCTGGAGCCAGGCTGGGAGAGCTGGCTCACCTGGAGAGGAGAAGACTCTAGGGAGACCTTAGATCCCCCCTTCCAGTGCCTAAAGTGGCTCCAAGACAGCTGGAGAGGAACTTTGGACAAGGGCATGGAGTGAGAGGACAAGTGGGAATGGCTTTAAACTGACACAGAGCAGGATTAGATTACATGTTAGGACGGTCTTTGCCTATGGAGACAACATTAAATAGATAACTGAAGATAGGTTTATGTTGGGATTTTTGAAAATCCCTTTCATAAAGTGGATTCAAACCCAAGGGAGGCGTTACATTGGTTTTATGTTATTACAGAGTAAAAGATTCCTGTCTTTCTGAATCTTTTCAGATCCTATCTTCCCATCAGTGTTTGGGGCCCACAAAGCTCTGCGAGCTGTGGATACTTGAAAGTGATTATGAAACTGTTTTAGCCCCAAACTGTTTTTGTTTGAAGCAAAAATAGAACTGGAAGACACTTCACTTTCCCACTTTGACTACTGGAGATAAAATATAATTAAGAAGGAGGGGGAAGGGCAAGAAGGGAAAGAGTAAGTTGTGTCTAGCAAATATATATGGCAGTAAAAAAACACAGACAGGGTACCCAAATTAAGCAATACCACATGAATGCTTTGAGAAGGGAAAAGGGAATTATTTCCACCTATCTGCATTGATCACACAGCAGTTCGCTTCTGCTGACAAGAACCTAATCCAAACTCTGCCTGTTCATCTCAAAGTGTTTAAGAAGCCATGTGTGAGGTGCATTCAAAATCCTCCAAGATGAACAAAATCTGTTTTGCATGCCAATATCCTTGGAGAGGGCAATATTCATGCAAGATGATTCAAGCTACTCTTCAGAGCTGCAGCACTCTGCCTTCCCATTGAAGCTCTGAATGAGTATGGACAAGAGAGATCCATAAATGATTTTTCCTACTCTATAGACAGTTGGTTTCTTAACACTCACAGAAGCATCTTCTTGGGCATTAACAGAATGACTTAGAAAAAAATCTGCTTTTTCTCTTTAAAGCTGGTTTTCTGTTCAAGCCGTGTAACACCACTTGATATTTAGTTTAGCTACTCAACCAAGCACCAGGCTTCAATGTACTGAAGGTGCATAATGGTTGAGTAACACAGACCATTTCACATGTTTGGGCTTATTTACAAATATCACTTACATACTGCTGACATCTATAATGACACCTGGGATGTTGCTGACACACCACTACGTTTGTAAAGTTGGCGTCTACACACACAGTGGATTCTAAGAAATGTGCTGGGGAAATATACACAGCATTTCCTTTGACTGCAAATAGAATGGTTACTTTGACTATTTCCTATCTGAATAGGAAAAAAGCTTCAAAAACAAGGTTTAGCCAGACTAATCCCCCACTGATTTTCTTATCACTCAACACTATTTCACTCGATTATTTTTGTCAACAATTTTCTCAAAAATTTCCTCCTGATCATATTACAGGCTTGCTTGAATCATACTGGAGACGAACACTTATATATATACACAGGATTTCATGTATTTCTTACCTATTGTTGCCTACTGACTTGCTATTTCAAAGCTGATAACCTCCAAACAGAACACTTGCTTTGGTTTTGTACATGTAGGTACACTATAAAGAATTTATCTGACAGTAGAAGCAAAAAAGGAATGCAGATTATTTACTCAAATTTTCAAAGTCAAAGGAGTCTTAAACTTACATTAATATGCTGGGACACTCTGGAAGTATTCAAGACCAGGTTGGACTGGGCCTGGAACAACCTGGTCTAGTGGAAGGTGGCACTGCCCATGGCAGGGGGGGTTGGAACTGCATCACCTTTAGGGCCTTTCCAATCTGAACTACTCTATTATTCTAAAATAAAACAAAGCACTAGATCTACATACATGCTTAAATTACAAGCAAATTATTGCATTCTTACATAAACTTAATAATTATATAACTTCTAACCAAACATTTTCCATTGTTCTGCTTAAATATGCTTTAAACAATAAACTGTAACTCTTCTATCTTCTCCCTCCAACCCCAAAATTGTACTACATCTTCTGCCTGGTGCTTTCCCATTATTAACAACAAGAGGTTTCATTTATCTGCTTTCATCCAAAAATGCTGAAAAGCTTAACAAACATTAATTAAACCTCACAACACTCCTGTGAGGTAGGTAGGTATTGTTATCTCTACTTTACAGATGAGAAAACTTGAATTAAAAATTGTGGTTTGCACCATTTCCCAACAGCAGTTTTACAGTAAAGCCAAGAGCAAGAAAAGAAAGGAGCAGTGACTCCTGTGTCCCTACTTCCAAGCCACAACAATACACATTTTCTTTCAAATCAGCAGGACTTTGACATTTTTCCACACATGAGAAAAATATTTTGAAAAACAGCATTAATCTATCATTAGCATCATCCCTTCTAAGAAAATACAGACCAATACATCTTTTACCCAGATTGCACTTTCATTATTTCATTATGAAAATGAGACAAAATTGTATCCTCCTCATCTGGTTAGCTGATGAATTCTATCTTCAAAAGGAAAATCCACACTTCTTGAAACCATATGAATTGTTTCTCATATGACTGAATCCCCGATTTCCTCTTTTCATTTTTTTTAACAATGTCTATTTCTTCCCCAATTCCTTTATCATCTTTTCTAATTATTTGCCATTGTACTTTCCTAACACCATCTTTTTTATTCTTTTTTTAATGATACAGTAAACTCTGCAAAGACTGACTTACAGCATATCAACTACTAACTTGATGGGTCATCTATCAATTTTTCCTATCTCAAACTACTCTCATTTCCAATCTTTTCCTATGTATGTCCTCCACATCACCTATCTGAGAAGTTCACAACTTCAGAGTCTTCCAATTGCCCATCCTGCTTCACTCCTCATTAGGAAACCTCCAATTTGAATACAGTCATTCCTTCACTGTTCCAGGAGCAAAAACTTCATGGCTCCCTTGCATTATTTCTTTGCCTCCAGTCTCACTTCCCTCTTTGTCAATTCTTCCCTACTCAAATTGTTCCGTACACCTTTACAAACAACCTCTTTCTTCCTCCTCCATCTTCCCACATCAAATACAAAGTTATCCTCTTCATCTTTGACTTTGCCCCCTCCCCAAGTAAGACTCAAGGCTCATTTCCTCACATTCTTTTCATTTTCCTTAGACTTGTTGGTAAATCTCACCTTCCCACCAGAAAAAGGAAACAGCTTTTAACATGTTGCCAAAGAGGCATCCATTCTTTTTATCAATTCTACTCCACATGCTCTTTCCAATCTCCTCAACCTTCAGTTCTTTCTTCTCTTCTTTTCAGCCCTGCTCATGCATACTTTAAGTCTACTAACATTTTCTGCATCTGTTCTGTTTCAAACTTTGGTCTTCTACACTCCTCCTCTCCCCTTCTATGCCTGTCCTCTTCTATTAAGTACAAGCTGAGACCTTGAACACATCTTACACATATCTACAAATCTGTGTCAGGACAAACCAGACTGTGCCAGACAGATAAAACCACTACAAAGATGTTTTCAAAGATGTTTTCAAATAGACCACTGAAGTTAAAGAAACAACTATTAAAATAGAAGTCAATTCAAGATTTTTTTTTTATATAAAAAGACTGCTACATTTTTGTTGAAGTCATATGATTTTTTTATGACTTTGTTTCTCTTGTTTTATAATCAGCATGAAAAGTTAAATTAGTTCTTTAAAAAAAAAACATACAAGTTAGCACATCTTGTTTGTACTGCTTGCTCTAATGAAGAAAGCCCACAGTCGCCAATGCACAGTAAAAATAGGTAGTTCTGTTATTCATATACTCTCTGCAAGCAGCAGCTCACAGGCTCTGAGAACTGCTCTCATCATACAAAAGCTGAAATAAATGTTCAGTCACTGTTTTCTCTTCCAGCTCTCAAAATTACAGCTGGATTCTTTAAGCATTACATGTGGTTTTTTGCACTTTAAAGCTTCTGAACTACTTGAATTGCAAGACGCAAAAGTTCTGCCCACAGACACTTTCTTGCTCCCACTTGATTTCGTGCTACAGCCAGGAAAGTATCAAATAGAAGTAAAATGCAGCTTGTTTCATGGAACATACTGGTCAGTGTATACACAAACCCTCCAATCTTGCTTGAGCTGTGCAGAATCCGTATCCCATCTATTCCTTTTTCATCACTGCACAAAGGTGAATTTCAGAGGAACCTAATATAGAAAAGAGTTTATTGTGACAGGCTGGGAGAGCTGGGGGTGTTCACCTGGAGAAGAAAAGGCTCCAAGGACACCTTAGAGACTTTGGAAAAGGGTCTGGAGTGACAGACACAGGCGAATAGTTTCACACTGGGAGAGGGAAGGGTTAGGTAGGATACTGGAAAGGAATTTTTGTCTGTGAGGTGGGGGAGGTTGGCACAGGTTGCCCAGAGAAGCTGTGGCTGCCCCATCTCTGAACGTGTGCAAGGCCAGGTTTGACAGGGCTTGGTCTAGTGGAAGGTGTCCCTGCCCAAGCCAGGGGGACAGAACCAGATAAGCTTTGAAGTCACTTCCAATCTATACCATTCTATGATTCCATTTGTAGGAGCATAAAAAGCCAGTATAAGGAAAATTACAATTTTCTAACAGCTATTTGCTGTTTAGTTACCATCATATTTAAATTCACGACTTACATAATTTCACAAGCACACCAACTGCTGGAAAGAAATTGATGTGCTGTTGGTTACTATTTGTTTTCATTTTGAGACGACTTGCTGATGGTCTCTCCATTTCTGCATGCACAAAGGTCAGGAGTTATTTAACCTCTGTAGACACAAAATGTTGCCTTTTTTTTTTCCTTTTTAATAACCCCTAAGGTTACCTATTCTTGTGCATTCAGCTATTGAGAGAACTATCTTAAATCCTTTGAAAACTTCACATATGCAGCACAGATCAATGTTTCAATGAGGCCTCTCACAGTCTATTAGTCTCACTCTACATTACTGTCTTTTACTTCTTGCTTGATTCTCTATTTTTTAAATTTTAGTGGATTCTTATTTCTAAAGCCACAAATTATGTGAGTGTTGCCTACCACAGAAACTGCCACTGAGCAAACCCTCCGCAATGCTTAAAGCCAGGTTGGAATCCACAGAAAATTTGTTTCAGTGAGACTCCTACTCTTCTGCGTTTTTCTCTTCAGACATATCAACCCTATCTGCATTCACAACAGTCATTTTTCCCAAATAGCTTCTTATGGTGAGACAACAGTGAATAGAATTACATCTGAAACTCTCTAACAATTAATTTTTAACTCCTTATTGCAATAAAAACCCCTTTGGCTCTGTAATACATGCTTTGTGAGGAGTACAGTAAATTACCCTCTCTGTAGCATGTGAAAATCCTGAGTGAAACTTGGTTCTGCTCTTCTGAAGCCCCTCACTGGGCAACATCAGACCAAAGCGTGAGCAGGAGCTTCTTGGGCATCAGAGACACACTGGGAACATCAGACACTGAAGCGAGTGTAGGTGTATTAGCAATCCTACCATCCATCTGTCAGAAATCTTCGATGTTCCTGCACATCACCCACTGGCAGAGCTGTCTGCCAAGCAAAAATATTATGAAATGTTCATTATATCCTCAAAACTCCCCCCCTTCCCTAGGAGGAAATGGAAAAACCTGTCTCTTCACACACATAGACTCACATTCGTTACCAAGAAACGGTGAAAGACTTTCAAATTCACCCAGAAAGAAAATTTACCGAGAGACCAGGGCTGTGAATTTAGATTTATTCTAGAAAACTTTACTTACCAGAGAATATACTGACTTTTAGTTCACATATATCTCATTTTTAAGGTACGTTAAAGACCGAGTTTACAATTAACTGAACAGACAGCGTACAAAAGGCTTTTAGAACTACACCATATGGTCGAGGGAAAGGAACAATCTGGACTATCCACATTTCAATCTGCAGGCTTGTCCACCTCTATAACACATTGTATTGCTGTAATAAAATATTAAGATAGAATTTTAAAAGTGAAAATATCTATCTTTTGCGCTACCAGGGAACAAGGCATCCCACAGTCTAGTGCATTTAATAAATATTTTAACTTTTATGATTTTTGGCTTGGTGAATCAGATATAGTCAATAAAATCCCCAATTCATTTAAAACTGTAGCTCCAGAAGGATATGGGTGGGTATTCATCTTATGCTTCAGGGAAATAAAAAATACCAGTTTACATGGGGTATACTGGCAGCAGTTAATGTAACAGATGACACATTCTTGGAAATTAAATAAAAGCAGAAAGAAAATACCCATTGTTGCTCAGTGAAGGACTAATCACATGGTCACAGCTGGAACCAGTGTAAATCATTCATTAATAAAATTCTGTTGTAGTAGTCACTTTTTTCCTGCTTTTCAAATGCCAATAGAGAGGGGAAAAAAAGACCTTTTTCAATTCTCTGCAGAAAGGAGACACTTGTAAGTATTTCACAGTAACTATTAAACATACTAAATCTTTGCAGAAAAAAAAGGCCTCCAAGGAAGGCATTGTTACTGCTAAGTAAAAATATAAATACTTCTGTATTTTATATATAATCCCAGAACACAGCCCAAAAAGATGTTTGGTACATTGTGGCCTGACTTCTGATTGCACAGAATCCAAATCTTGAGAAAAATCATCTGATGCCTTTGTAGGGCACATTTTATAATGTAAAGAATATAAATACAGCCTTGTGAGTCACATCCCTCAATGTAAACTAGAAAGTAGCACCAGATTAAATGCAGACACTCCAGAGAGATCATGTGGAATACTCAAGTATTCCATGATTACACACTCTGCTGGATATAGGTATCACAGGCTCTTAGCCAATTATCCCATGATCCAGGTTCTTTCAGACTACAGAATTCTCCCTTCTTGAGTTGCAACCCTTACAATCTCTAAAAAGATTTTAAAAAATCAACTATTTAAAGTTTTTTGTATTGTTACCCCCAATAGCAGGAAAAAATGGCACATAAATCTAGATGAGTATGCAGGTAGTGAGTTATTAAATCACAAAAAAACAGATTATCCATTGCAAGTATTTTGAAAGCAACTTCCTAGTATGTAAACTCTGGTGTGTTCATTGTCCTGCTCACAACTCTGTAGGATGAGGGGCCTATTTTTCTCATGCTTTTGTAGAAACTATGAAGAGCAGTAAATATAAAGTATGTCATTTGATGCTATAAACTGCCACAATATAAATTAAATGGGATTGGTTTTCCTCCACATCAAAAGAAAAACCAAAATCGCCCCACACCTCCTTACCTAGTACAAACACCCCCCAAAAACAGAGCACTTTAAATTGACAAGAATTCCTTTAATTGAAGGGTTTCTTTGAATTTAAAAGCTTAAAATAAATTATCTCCCTCATTCTGTGCCTACTAAGCAGTCTGAGCAAAGACTTAGAGCACCCTGGCTTGAGAGGATATTGGGGTTTTACTGCCGAGCCTGCTAAGGACTGCTCAAATCTCTCCCGAGCCACAGGCCCTTGGAACACGGCGGGTAAGCCCCGAGCAGCCGGTGGGAATGCTCCAGTGCAAACTTCAACACATGCTTACATTTTCACATGATCAAAGGCTCGATTGCTCTGTTCTCCAGTTTACTGAACTTATTCCTACCTCACAGTGACATCCTCAGCAAAGGGAGATACTTCCTACGGACCTGGTTAATGCAAAAAAAATTAAGAAACCCCTCAGTTTTCTAGTAATTAACTTCAAGTGGGATGAAGTGACAGTTCAAAGCACTGTCACTGCTAAGAGCATTACTTACACACAGGAGGAAATCACTACCTAAGAAAACCTGAATATATAAATGAAATGTAACAATTTTACCAAATTCAGAAAGAAAAAATGACACCCAAATGTTGTGCTAACTTCTATTTTAGCAATTATCTGTGTACTCTTTGTCAGAATGGAGAAATCTGAAGGCAGGGAAGTGAACTGAGTACAGAAGTGCTTCAGAAAAATCTGTGCCTAAAGAAAAGCAACCACAGAAAGCATCAGCTCTCACACATGTACAGGCCATGATGCAGACAGGCAGCTTTTATGTAAGATACCATTTTCTGCTCTTCCTTTCTTCCAAATAATAAAAACGCTGCTTTTTTTGGTTACAGAAAAAGGCATGAAAGCAGATTCTGACCGGCCAGAAAACACAGGTTATGTTTACTTCATGTTGTCTGGCGTTGTGTTTAAAATAATAATAAATAATAAAAGCTGTTGAAAAGTGTATCTGATCAATGTATGGCTTTAAAGGAACATTTGTAGAATTAGATAGTCTAATTCTCCAGCTGATCAAAGGAGGCTGCCATTATGCCCAAGAAAGGCAGCCAGGCACCTCACTCTTCCCCTTCCCACTCTTCTGAACTCTATCCAAAGGGCTCTGAAACATAATGAGAATAGGCCTAGGAGGACTCCTCCATACACTTCCCACAACATATTTGATTTTCTTTTTAATGTCTCTGCTTCCAGACGAAATGCAAAAATAAAAATTTCAAATTTACAAGAAACAAGGCACATGAAGTGAAATTCAGGTACTTAGATCACACTTCACAAGCCCACACATCATACTCTCCTTCAAGCTAAAAAAACCTCTCAGGTGTACATGGTGCAATCTAACACCTTACCAACTGCACTGTTTCTTCTGGCATTGGTATCAAAAGAGCCATGACTACAGAAAATCACTGAATCATTCATTACATTGGGAAAGACCACTAAAGTGATCATGTCCAACTGGTCCCCCAGCACTGCCAAGGCCACCACTAACCCATGGCCCCAAGGGCCACATCTACACATCTCTTAAATCTCTCCAGGGACGGCGACTCCACCACTGCCCTGGGCAGCCTGTTCAGGTTTGACAACCCATTCAGTGAAGGAAATGTTCCCTAATACCCAATCCGAATCTCCTCTGGTACAAGTTGGAGCAGTTTTCTCTTGTCCTGTCTCTTGTTCCCTGGGAGCAGAGCCCAACTGCTCTGGCTCCCCACTCTTGTCAGGGAATTGCAGAGAGAGCCTGAGCCTCCTTTTCTCAAGGTTGGATCCCCCCAGCTGCTCATGGTGCTCCACACCCTTCCCCAACTCCACTGCTCTTCCCTGGACATGCTCCAGCCCCTCAATGTCCTTGTCATGAGGGACCCAAAACTGAACTTGGGATTTGAGGTGCGGCCTCACCAGTGCTGAGTACGTGATTTTAATTGCTTCCATACCTAATGGCCATCACCTGGCAGTTCTCCAGCACCCAGCTGAGGCCACCACTCACTGAGAAGCCATGGCTTGGGCTGGTAGCCCCACCTTCACCATGATCACCAGCACCAAAGGTCCCCACACGTACCTCTGCACTGTTCCAATGGACAGTGACAATCAGGAAAGACAAACAGCATTAAAAAAATTAAACTTATAAAAATATGCAACTATTTATCATTTTCCTCACTGGAAACCCTGTATCCAGCTCTAGGTAGACTGGTTCTTTCAAATGAAGTGTGACAGGGTGAAAAAGAAAAGGCAGTATTTAGTCTAGCTAGGAAACATGACAGATATAAGCTAATGTTAATGCCAGGAAAGCTAAAATTTATCTTTACTAATCCCTCTCAATGGAAACAATAGGACAGAATTAAAAATTACAAAGTTAAGACAAGGAAGCACATTTTGGGGAGGTATGAAAAAGAGAGACAAGGAGACACAGGAGGCTGCTGCTGCCTCACCTAAAGAGCTGCAATTTATTTCCATCAGCTCTATTTAAATCAGTGTAACAACTTTCTCATGTGGCATCAGGATTATTAATTTCAGTGAGTACTACCTGAGTACGCACACCAAAAAAAAAACCAAATTCAGGCATTTAAACTTCTGGGCAGATTTACACATTAAAGTCAGAAGAAGCAGTCATCTATACTGAAAGGTAATGAGAAAGTTAATTTCTTTAGTTTAGATCATTAAGGCATAAAAGTCTTCACTACAGTAACATAAATGAAGATAAAGTTATTCATAGAAATGGAATAAATGTTTCCAAAACGTGCTGTTCCTCTGCAGCAAAGAAGAAACCATCACAGAAAGAATGATGCTGCTGGGTGAGAAAAAGGATAATAAAACTGCACCAAAACTGAATTTCACACTGAAGGGAGGAGTTGATTAATATTTTTGACAGTAAGAGAATAAAAAGGGGCAGAGCTTAACCAAATAGCTATTTTACAACCTAAATTTTATTAAAGGCGTATTATAATTTTGTAATTGGGTATTAAAATGTGGTCCACATTAGGCAGTAAAATAGCTTTTAAGTAAACGTCTTGCTTTCTTTAGCAAGACAAATCTTAAACAACTGCAAATACCAAAGCTTTCTCGCACTCAAAGCCTTTCAGCTTTGGGTTTTTTCCTCTGGTTTTACTCAAAATATGCAGACTTGGATGCCTAGAACCAGCACATAAACCTGAAATATGGCATTTAAATACATTCATTAAAAGACAAGCACTCAAATGGGCTGAAGAGCAAAGTTGAAGGAAAAGTAACTACTCCCTCAACCAGGAGCAGCAAGGATTTACTCCAAGGGTAAAACCCTCAGGGCCTGGAGATGTCTCAAATTCAAGCCCTAAATCTTGCATTTTTAAGGTGACACATCGCTGGTCTGTGATTTTCCATGAGGTTGGTAAGGTTTCTTTGAAAAACCAAAACCAAGTGACAAGCTCACGTGCCGGGGACAGAGGGGTGCTCTCAAAACGCTCACAGCGTCACTTTTCATCTTCTAAGACATAAATTCATGTGGTCTTTGAACAACTATTTATTTCACACCAAACCAGATATCTCCCTAAAGCCTACCAATACAGCCTGCAGGCATATTTCTTAAATAAAAGTACTGAATCCTTGTATACTTAAATTTGCATAGCAAAGGGATGAATCAGCTATCACAGAAGTAGTAACACTGTGCAGCAACTGCTCACCTCTCACAGAAGAAAAAAAATTCCTGTTTATGCGGTTTGGGTGGGACTCTACAAGTGCTTTTCTTCATGATTCACAATTATGAAATATCATTTTCTTGCAGAACTCTGACAAGTACAACTGCTGTTCAAGCTATTCAAGGCACCAGTTACATTCATGTAATTTATATTTTGCATATGTAAGACACAGCACTTCTTTACTTGTAGATTTTATTTATTTCTGCTTAAAAGTTAATGAGATTGCACACCTCAAATCACCTAAATTAAATTATCAAGACAACTATTTTGTTGGAACTTTTCAAATAACTTTTTGTATAATCTTTCCTGCAAAAACATGTATTTTTGCCTTTAAAGATGTTTCAGTTTTAACAAATCTAACTATAGAATTTTCAGCAGTACCTACGTTTTCATGATATATCAACCAAAGAAATAAAATGTGTTAGGGCAGGACTGCATTTGAGAAAATTAAATCACACTGTTGGCCTGATTGCATTTAACCATTCAGAAAATAAGCAGTTATTTTGGAAAACAGAGAATGAAGCCCTCCAAAAATTAAGATGTGAATTCTGTACAGCTGTTTTATAGACTACAGGAATAACTGTATTTTACATGAAGAACCAGAAACCAGCAAGTGGAGGAAAGTCCAGCAGTCAAGACTCTGCTCACATGCTCATTTGAGAGATATTTAAGGTTAAATTAACTCTTTTTGCACTAATGCATCACAATTAAAGCTTTGCAAAAACTACTATTACTACTCTACTGAGAAACTGTGATGGAGGCCATAAACACATGATACACTATCTCCTGTGATCTAAAGAAATTCTTATCTGCTACACAGAAGAGCATAAGTTAAATGACAGTTGGCTTAAAATTTTCTAAGAAAAGGTTGTTTTCCAGAAAAGCACGTGGCTGAAATGCATCTGCTCATAACCAAAATCTTTTTTAAAAATACACTGGGCCTGCTACTCCAGCCTCTCTTGAGCACAGAGCTGCACCTACTCACACAAGAGCTCCCAGGACTGGGCACACATGGAATATTCTATATATTATATGTTTAGTTACATAATATATATTGCATAATGATATTCTTGTATCCTTTATTGTATAGTGTATGTTTATAGACACATATTATACATACACATGTACACTCTTATGTAATATACAACATGATGAACACAGATGTTCCAAACATGACCCAGCTTTCTATTTACTCCCCATATCAAGCACTGGAATGATGTAATCTCTTAAATGGCACCATGACAACTAATGTAATTATATTGAAATACTATTAGCTATATTTATATTGGAGATAGTGTTACCACAGTTCTTAAAAGACCTGCTCTGCCGCTCAGGAATTAACTGTATCTCCTCAGCCCTGCAACAGTGTAATTAGTCATTCTGACATTTTACCTTGTGCAGTGACTAAAACTCCTCCCATTCTTATCATGCAGTGGAAACAGCTCAGATTAAATTTGGTGTATATATGGCTCAGGTAATACAGACCCACATGATCTCATTTTTTCCCCCCCAATCTTATTTTAATTCACCAAAACAAACTAGAACAAGATGATCTTTAAGGTCCCTTCAACCCAAACCATTCTGTGATTCTATGAAATGAAAATAATTGTGTTACATCCTCCTATTACCAAGTGGAACTTTACGGTTCTTTAGCTAGGAAGTCAAATCTGATAACCTAAGGAGCTTGTATATTAAGGCTTCATCTTCTAGGTAAAAAGTTAACATCTTCCAGTTTGGAAAAAAAAAGAAAAAAAAAGAAAATGAAGTTTTACTTCTTTCACCAGGAATCTGCATGCATGTGCCCTAAAATACCCATGGCACAAATTATATATCTAATTTTATATATATATTCACACACATATATATATTTATTTTTATACTACAAATTATACATACAAAAAATACATTTATCCTGTGTAAACTTGCAACTATTATCTAATTTTTATTTAAACTACATAGTTCTTAAAACTGTAATTTAGGAAACACAACACCAGCTCCCACTATACCAGAATGTCAAAGAAAGTTGATTACAGTCAAATATTTCCTTTTGACTGAAGTGCAAATCGCCTGAGCAGAATGTGTATGAACTAATTAGCAAAGCAGGTATCCCCAAGCTGTGAGCAACTTCTCTCTCCTCAGGCTACCCAACAGCAGATACTTCACCACTTTTAATGACCATCATCCCACAGGCAACCAAATCACATTCAGCCAACAAAATGTGAAGATACTTTCAGAGATGTTCTTCCTGTTCGTTATTAACACTGAAGTGGAAGTCAGCACTTAGAAGTATTTTGAAGAACTACTCTTGCTTTTGTGGTGGAATCACTGGAGCTGTGATTATGGTACACAAATCTCTCCCTATTAAATGCTCTTATCAAAACATCTTATAGGTACACTAAAAACTGAAGGGGCATAAACAACTCTGGCAGCTTAGAGCTCAAGTTGGTGATCTTTGCAATTCAGAAACATTGACATTGGGCTGGTTTGCAGGGGAATACAAGCAACTAATTATTAACTTTTGCTTAAGGGCATGCATGGTGAGCTCTGCAGGTATCACCTCTGCTTCTAGACTAATGTATTGCCTCTTCAAGCCTTTCAACTGCTGCTGTACTCTAAAGCATTTCTAGTGTTACCAAACTGCTTTATATTCAAAGAGAAGACACTGCAACTTCTAAAAGTTGCTGCTAAGGAAGAAGGTGCAGTTACAGTGATTACAAACAGTAATTTTATACTGTTCAATAAGAGACATAAAATTACAGAATGGTTTGTGTTGGAAGGGACATTAAATCCCATCCATACCACTCCCTGTCATGGGCAGGGACAAATTCCACTAGCCCAGATTGCTCCAAACCCCGTCCAAGCTGGTTTTGGACATTTCCAGGGATGGGGGAGTCACAACTTCTCTGGGCAACCTATGCCAAGGCCTCACCACCCTCGTATTAAAGAATTTCTTCCAAATATCTAATCTAAACCTACTGTCAGTGTGAAGCCATTCCCCCTTGTCCTGTTACTCCATGCCCTTGTCTCTCTCCATCCTTCTTGTAGTCTCCTTTCAGGTTCTGGAAGGCCACAAGTAGGTGAATCCAATGCTTTTCTTCTCCAGGTTGACAAACCTAATTCTCTTCACACCTTTGCTATATCCCTTTAACCACATTCACTTGTTACTTATCATAGAAACAGTTTTTTGACAAAAATAGTGATGCTTTAAAGCACAAGTCTACTTTTTATGGAAACTTTTCTTAACCTTCCAAAATTAATTGAAACATCTACCTTAATGACCAATTAATAACAAAACCAACTTTTAATTTATCAGCTCAGTTTTTACATACTGATGACAATAAAAAAGGAGGTATTTTGGAGCAGAGTCAGGGAATGTTGGACAACACCAATACCTGGGGTTTTTTTCTAAACAATTTCACCATATTAAAGTCCATAGACTACTTGGTAGTTAAAACTTTTACTATTAAAGTTCTATTGGTTGTCTGATGATTGTTTTTCTCTTATATATGACTAAACACATGAAATTAAGTATTGAATCCAGTACTCTCCTGCCAGCATTCAAACCTACATAGGAAAAGGAGAAAGTACTACATAATTTAAGGGGCTCTTTAAATTATGCTCCCCAAGTACTGATGCAGTGGCTGTAGTAAAACATTCCTTAATTGCATCTCCTTGTGCCACCTTGTTCTCACTGCTGCTTTTGCGTTATTCTTCCACAGATGAAAAATCCCTAAATGATAGAAGTCAATTTAAAGTGAACTTCATTTTAATGGAAAAGCCTAAAGACAACCTAAGCTGAGTTGAGAGTCTGAGCCAATGATAATTTCAGGCTCCTTTCACCACTAAACATCCAACACCAAAAGGTTCTTAAACTTCTTTAAAAACTGCAATTAAAACTTGAGAAAAACTACTGTTATGGCTACACCCAGTAAAAGAAATAAAGGCTACTATCAGCTTGTTATTCAGAGACTGCAGAGAGAATTTTAAAATAGGTAAAGCATAATTATTCAAACTAGAAAGATTCTTAAGGTCAATCATCCATGATAGAGAAAAGAGAAGTTCAGTGACTACCAGGTCACCAAACCTTGAAGCAAGAGAGCAAGAACTGCCCCATGACACAGCAGGGGAGAGAACGTCATCCATCAGCTCAACCAGTGCAGCTCCTGGCACAGCTCTGAATACTCACCTCCAGAGTCCTCCATCCCAAGTTTTCACCAGCTGACATCAAGTTTTGAGGTGCACTTAGTCATAGACTTTGGAGAATCTAAGTCCTGACTTTGGTTCACAAAATGCTTACAACTTCATCTTTTCACTAAATTTAGCCATATTAAGAATCCTGTTAAATTGATCAGTCACAGCAATACTTGGGGTCCTTGCCATTTCACTTCATTGCAGAATTTGGCCCAGTAAGTCTAACTCATCATTTTTCACCCAGAACTGCAAGCTTCACTTTCATTTCTTCATGTAAAGGATTGGCATGATTGGTAAGGAGCAGTTTCAGTATTAAAAATAATGAGGCAGCACAAATTCTAGAAAATGAAAACTTCCTGAGCAAAACTAACAGACTCTTCAAAGACTATTGGTAAATGTTTTGTTATTAACTATTTCCTCACGAAATGACTTTTTTGTTTTTAATTTAGATTCACAGCTATGCCAGCCTCCTAAATATAACATCAATTCAAAGACTGAAGACATTTTACACATAGTTTGCAGCTAATGAATTTCTAAAGTTGAAAGAAAACATTGCAAAGAAGTTAGTTAAAAACAGTAGTGAGATTCTGTAAATAGATTCAAGTCTTCAAAAGAAAATCAGTCACTGCAGGCAGCTTTAAAGCACTTCTTTCAAGTTTGGATTAAATTAAACCTTTATTTAGTGAAATAGCACTAAATAAAAACAGTACTAAAAGATGCAAGCGTAAAAACAATCATGATCACCCAAATACCCGTGTTTTGGTACAAGAAGCTCTACAGGTTCCAACAGTTCTGCCTACATGAATGGGTTGGTGGTTCTACCCATTTAAGTTACGTTTCTATGACTTGATTGGACGTACTTACAGGAAGACAAACAGAACAACCACATCTTCATGATAGGGAACTATTTGTGCTGGAGAGCAGCAGCAGCAGGCAGATGAGCAGCTCACACCTGAATTACCAGCAGTGACATGTATAAAGTTAGGCACAAGATTAAGCCAAGATACCCTTCCTCAGTTTGTGCTGCAGTTACACTTGCTATCTTTGATGCCAAAATTAAATTTTTCAATTTGTTCTTTGATCACAGAATTGTTTGGGTTGGAAGGGACTTTAAAGATCATTGTGATGCACCTCTGCCATGGACAGAGAGACCTTCCACTATCCCAGGTTGCTCCAAGCCCCATCCTGTCCAACCTGGCCTTGGACACTTCCAGGGATGGGGCAGCCACAGCTCCTCTGGGCAACCTGTGCCAGGGCCTCACCACCCTCACAGGGAAGAATTTGTTTCATATATCCAACTAAACCTACTCTCAGTCAGTTTGAAGCCATTCCCCCTTGTCCTGTCACTCCAGGTCTTTGCCCAAAGTCCCTCTCCTGATACCTTGGACCCATTTTAGGTACTGGAAGGCTGTCGTAATGTATCTCAAGTCTGAAACAAAATATCCTCCTCATTCATAGACTGAGAACGATTGCTACATGGAGACACATAGCTCATTACAACTATTAGGATCTTCCCTCATATCCGAAACATCTGAGGATTCAAGATTTCTTCCAAGGTATAAAAGACCTAATCATAGAATCATAGAATAGTTCAGGTTGGAAGGAACCTTAAAGATCACCTCGTTCCACCCCCAGCCATATTCAGGGTCACCTTCCACCAGCCCAGGTTGCTCCAAGCCCCATCTAACCTGGCCTTGAACATTTCCAGGGATGGGGCAGCCACAACGTAACCTGTTCCAGCAGGCTTTTGCAAATCCCTTTAAATGGAGACATCCCCTTTTGGGTTAAGCAGAGTTGAACACAAATCAATAAGAGCAGGATGTATCATTAAAACTCACCAGCAGCTACAATGCAGGGTCCTTTCAAACACAAACGTGAAAGCTGGAAGTGCAGGAAGCAGCAGTGCCTGAGCGAGCTTCAGCTGGCAGAGATAAAAAGATGTCAAAAGAAAGGTTTAGCAACCAAGAAAAAAAATTTCCTAAGAATGCACACAGTAAGTAATTATGCTGCTGCCATATGCAAATCCCTGTCAGTGCATCCACATGGCTGCTGGTTCCTGCAGTACCTGGACTGATGCACTCCAGGTGTGTTTTGCATATCTCTCAAACAACACACCTTCCCTTTCGTGTCTGAAGACACATCCTTTGATTTGCGGCTACGTGAATATAAAACAGCAGCAATCCCCACAAAGGAATGATAATAGCTTGCTGCTTTGATACCTATGCAACATGACTAGAAACCAAGCAATTCAAAGAAACAACTAATTCAGTTTAAAGTTATGAGCTTTTTTCTTGTGGTCTCATAACTTATCTGCAAGGCTCTTTAATCCAATTTTGTAAAGAAGTGTAAGTAGCCATTCTGAATTGATTATTACAATTTTAGGATGAGTGACACTTGACTGAAAAATTAAAAGGATGTCAATCTCCTTTGTATTCATTTTCAAAGAAGGAACAGGAAAATACTCTTCTTCCTGTGTGTTCTTTTATGAAAAGAAAAAAAATAGAGGCTGTGGTTTGGGCCCATGGTCTTGGACTCTTCTCCCCTTCCACACTGACTAATACATAGAAACACTTAATCTGGCATCTTAGATAAAATTCTTCAGCAGTCAAGACAGCGTAAGCTGAACAGAAAGTGGTATTTTACTAAAATAAAGTCGTATTCCCATACACGGGATGTCTGCAAATCTAACTCACCTGCAATCTATAATTTTCCAATGCACAGAAGTTACCAAAATACTATATGGCTCTTTACTGCAGCAATTTAACACATTCAAGGATGCAAGCACATTCACTCTTTTTTTTTTTCTTTTTCTTTCTTATATTTATGTTTGGATCCCAGAAACTCATCTTGTGCCATAAAATATTTATGGTTTCAACTTGTATGGAGAACCCAGCAGCCTTCAGAGATAGAAGGGCCACTCTTACTGTCAAAACTGGAAGCTTCACAGTCATAACATTCATTTCAGCTTGACAAAAGATAAGAAATACGTAACTCTTTTAGCTGCCAATACTCTCAGAGACTAAAAAATGCCACTCCAATAAGTTTTTGCTGACCACAGAACACACACAACTAGGTTTTGTCAAATGCTTTTAGAACTGTAGAGTCACTTGGGCATTTTTAAGACTACAATTAAATTGCCAAAAAATTATTACATGACAAAATGCAGCTTGTCTGCATAAGAAGTTTAAAAAAAAAACCTTTATCTTCTTTCAGTACAGCAGATAAAAGCATGTTTTAAGTCATTATTTCCTCTTTAGGCTTCCCACCTAGGTGCAGGGAGGGGTTTTAGTTTCCATTTAGCTCAGATGAACTAGTCAGCCTAGCAAACTCATTCAATGCTTCAAAACTATCACACTCTAAAATTCAGGGTTTATTTCAAAACTTCTATGGCCCATCGGAACCAGGATCAAGAGTTCTGCACAAGCTGCATCTCAGTCAGAATATTGCTTTCTATAGATTTGCATCCTTATATCTGATAGGGCCTCTAAGCCAGTGAAAGTTAATTACTTCTTAAGAGATGTGTGTATGTATATATATACACACACATATTTCTACATAAAGTCCATATCTGGAATACTTTGAGCCCATATTTAAATAATTAAATTGATTGTAACTGTGTCCCTATAACACGCTTAGAATTGCTCCGCTATATGAGCACATTAATTCATGAAAAATTAAAAGAAAAAAACAACACACACAAAGAACAATTAAAAAATACAAAACAAAAGAGAAAATTGGTATTTTAAGATTTACTTCTGTAAGAGCTATTCTGGCTACACCAGGGTCCTAAGCAAGCATGTTGGCTCAGATGAACTGGCAGCACAACGGCAGGTTCCAGCCAGCACCCATACAGGTGTTGTTTCCCAGTAAACATCTGAGTAACTGCCTCTGCCTTGTCTCATTAGAAAAAAAAAAAGGAAAAAAGATACTGTTAAAAATACGCTGAAACAGTGAGTTAATGAGATTACGCATTGGAAATCACCTAAAAATAATTATTAACTATTTACCAGAATCCTGTGAAATTTCCAGTAGATAATATTCAAATTTAAGTTGTCAGGAAAAACACCCATCAGCCTATGTATAAATAGATATGAGTACAAAGCACCAAGTCAAAGTCTACACTTGCCTTTTCGTCTGGATGGGAGACATGTGAGAAGGGTTCTAGTTTTAGTCTCTGAAGCGCCTTCACAGCAGTAACCACATGATTCAAGACTGTCTGTACTCCTTCCTCACCACTAGTGTGTGAACACAGGATATTGTTTTGCTTTGCATCAACATATATTCCTCAGATTTTAAACTGCTGCATTTTCATCATTCAGAATAAAAGAAAAAAGAAAAAAAAAAGACCCCAAGCTTCTCGCAGTAACACCCTAAAGAGCAATGGAAGACTTCAGATTTTTTCAGAATCTTAGAATGGTTTGTGTTGAAAGGGATCTTAAAGCTCATCCAGTTCCACCCCTCTGCCATGGGTAGGGACACCTTCCACTATCCCAGACTGCTCCAAGCCCTGTCCAACCTCACCTTGGACACTTTCCAGGGATGAGCCAGCCACAGCTTCTCTGGGCAACCTGTGCCAGGGCCTCAACAGCCTCACAGGCAAGAATTTCTTGTGTGGTTTTAAATTAAGCTTTATCATTTGTAAAGCTCCAATAACTTTGAAAAATTCTTACATCAGTTAGGCTTCCATTATACTTTTACTTCTGAAAATTGGCCTTGTTGAACATTAATTCTATTTAAAACACAGTTGCATGTCCTTTGGTGAAAGAGCAAGTGACCACACAAGACAAATGTAAAAATTCACAAGGAACTGCATTCAAACAACAGATGTCCCTGCCCACTGCAGGGCCAGCTGGACTAGATGGCTTTAAAGATCCCTTCCAACCCAAACCATTCTAGGAGTCTATGAAGAGAAATGCATCAGATACAGTGCATGGATACTCCCCAGAATCCAGCCGGTAACCATCACTCCATCACTTTTCCAGAGGGGATGAGGACAAGCTGAATGTTCAGGTGATGTGGGAAATGCTTGCAAAGGAGAGAGGTGGTTAGTAGAAGACCACAGGAGAGGCTCTCATTCTTCTACACCTGAGCAGCCAAGAACACAATTGTCACCTCCATAATTCCACAACCTGCACATTCTGTTGCATTTTTATGAGCATCCAGGTGCAACAAAGGAGCCAAAGGCTAAGACCAACCTTCTATATTCTTTACCCTTAATGACAACACTTGTGTACCAAAGCCTACATGTGGAATTCTCTAATGTTTATGGAGCCACTTAACTGCAACTGAAGCGTGAAACGAGTTGCAGATGGACAGGTTGTGCTTACCTACCCAGGATAGGTCTGGAATAATGAGGTACTGGAAGTTGGTCACCTCCAAGAGCAACACTGGTGGTCTCCATCCAACCTCCACTCACCCCAATAAACACCTGTCTGCCCTCAGGCTTGTGACTGCTTTGCATGTGCTGATCATGGTATTTCAGTGCCTGTCCCTCCCCTGTGCTCTACACCAGATGCAAGTATGCATAATTAAAGTGTTCCATAAAAATACCAAAGTAACTTGAAGCTACATTTTCAAAAGGAGAAGGTGGAAGTCTCATAGAGTTAGAATGAGACTTGAGCACCTAAATGCTTAAATCCTTTCTGAAAATGGCAGTTCAAACACTCTCAATAACTTGTGAGAACCTTATCATGTACAATGCAAATAATAAATGGCTGGGCACCAGGATGAATTTCTTCCCACAGAAAGGGGGATTAAACATTGGAATGGGCTACCCAAGAAGGTGGTGGAGTCCCCACCCCTAGAGGTGCTCAAGGGAAGACTGGATGTGACACTCAGTGCTCTGGTCTGGGTGACAAGGTGGGGATTAGGCACAGGTTGAACTCTGTGATCTCAGAGGTCTTTTTCAACCTAATTGATTCTGTGATAGTTCTGTTGTCAAAAATACATGCAATGTTACCATTTACTGTAAAAAATACCCTGTATATAATATTTGTGTGAATCAGCATGACACCTTTTTTCCACCCATCACATCAAGATCACTCACTTGAGGATGGCATTGGAGGAAAGGCACTTCTTCCTTCATGAGGCTCTTTGTCCCCAGCTCTAGACAGGGAATGTCCTACCTGTCCTCTCCCACCTGCTGGCACATACCAGAACACAACACTACTTTATGATTGTGTGACTTTCATCTCTGCCCAATTCATGAGACTACTTCTGTGCAAGGAGCAGCCTCAGAGGCATCACAGGTCTGGTAAAATCCCCCACAGAGAAAGCACCATGGTGGTTGTAACTTTTGGAAAAAAAGGGAGTGGGCTGGAGTTTGTTGTTTACTCCTGTTTCTCAATTTAATTAAATTTGAAATGTGGCAGAAATTAGGATACAAACAAATAATTAAAATTTTAATCATAAATTAATTTGCTACTTAAAAATATACAGTCCTTGGCACTGACTTCATGTGAGTAACTGGAAGTCTGTTATTTCCTGTAATACCTACAGGAAAATTAACTACTCAAGAACTAGATTTTCAAAAACTACTTTTCCAATAACTGATTTCTTGTGGCTTTGCTACCTCATTGGCTGCCTCTGAAAACAAATTAGGCAAATCTTTCCTACATTACACAAAGAATGATATACCATTCATTGACTACACCCCACAGAATTTTAAAATACAAAAAAAGCTGTTCTTATACCATTTGCTTACTCCCTAAAGACTCATGACTACTCAACTGATAGTTTAATAATACACCTATTTTATTAGTATTATTGAAAAGACTGGGTGAAGAATGATATGAAAAAAATCCTTCATCTTTACAACAAAAAGCAGCTGATAAACAGCTTTTTAAGAAGACCTTTTTTAGAATTTAAAAAATAAAAAAACCCCTAAATGGTTAGAACAAAAATAGCTACTGTAAAGATTTAACACATCCCTGGAAATGTTCAAGACCAGCTTGGATGCCACCCTGAGCAACCTGGTCTAGTGGAAGGTGCCCCTGCCCATGGTGGGGGAATTGGAAAGAGATGAGCTTCAAGGTCCCTTCCATTCCAAACCATTCCATGACTAAGAAACAGCAAAATGAGGAAAGAAAAGAATATCATAAACACCAAACAAGCCAATAAAAACTGCAGTAAAGAAACTTTACAGCAAAAGTTCAAACAATCTCCACATTATGGAGGCCTGTTAATACAGTTAATAACTGTTAATACAGTTCTGATGCCTCAGAGTGGGAGATACAAATCAACTACGACAGAAGAAGAAAGGTGTGTCAATATAAACAACATACTCTAGGAAATATTTGACTTCTCTGCTGCCCTTCCCTTGCTGCAGCCTGTAATATCGTCCTTTCATTACTTGACCACATGTTTATATTAATATTTTTTATAATTTATTACTCTTCTATTAAATTCAGTACAGGTTTCCTGATGAATTCACAAGTTATAGGAAAAGAAAGGGCAGAGGAGAAGGAATGGCACTGACATGCTGTGCCACATCTCCTTGTTTCCTTAAAGGGACCGGGCTTAGAGCAGTTTTACAGGCATAGAAAGAGTGTTTTTAACTTGAAAATATTTGAAAAATTTTATTTATCTATTTAATTTAAAATATTTAATTATTAACATTTAATATTTAACTTGAAAATATTGAAAATTTATTGATTCTCAGTGTGAGGAAAACTAATCTTCCCCACCAAAAGTATAAAATACAATCTCAATTCACTGTTGACTACCATTAGTTTGAACAGTGGAATTCCAAATATTTTCATTTTTAGGGGGGAGGAGGTAGAAGGAAATAAGGAGCAAGTAGGAAACACATACCCAAATGGACAAATATTTTTGGTCATCTCTTCCTATTTGGCCCACCTGTCACTCCTGTACAGCCACAAGAATTACAGGTACAGCACAATTGTTAGCAGACATACTTCATCATGACCTTAGCATTTCCTACCTCTGCCTCAACCATGTGAATCCTAAAAAGGATGCTCCTAATCTTGCCATGAAAGAAAGATTCCTTTGATTCCCAAAACCTTGAACCTTGTCAGACTTACCATATGCTGAAAGCACAATGTGATCTGTGCCACTGTTTCAGGGCAAGCAGAATAAATGAACATTAGTAGACAACTTACTAACACCAGGATCTCCAATTCCACTGAACTCGTCAAATAGGGAACTACACTCTTTTTCATTTAAGAAACAACATATTTATCAGAAGTATTATTACCTGCATCCAAAACTGGGAGTAGTAAAATACCAGGCGGTGCTGCTTCAGAGCTCTTCATCAAAGCTGTCTGGGAATCTCATCTACAGACCTCAGTGATGAGCAGTACTTTTGCCAATCCATTCTATCTGCTTCACTCCAATGGACAGTGTTCTTCAATCTGAATGGAGCTGGGGGCTGAAAAGGAAAGAGAATTTGAGCTCATCTGGTCTAACTTTCCAACAGTTTTAGCCTAAGAAGAGGCTAAGAGTAGTCCAGAGAGGCTGTGGACTCCCCATCCCTGGTAGTATTCAAGACCAGCCCTGACCAGGGCTTTGGAGCAACCTGATCTCATGGAAGGTGTCCCTGCCCATGGCAAGGGGTGGAACTGGATGATTTTTAAGGTCCCTTCCAACCCAAGACATTCTGTGATTCCATGAAGAAGCTTCATTAAATTACTACCCAATATTGCATCATACAAATATTTACCCCAAAGCATCTCCACAGACAGTGACTACACAGCATCTCATGGCAACTTGTTCCCATGTTTGACCACTCACAGTCAAAAACTTCCCATGTTTTAATGGAATTTCCTCTATTTCAGCCTGAGCTCATTCATCTCAAGGCTAAACTGTCCCAGCCCTCCCTGCCTCTTCTCATGGCATCCCTGTATCCTTCACAGTGGAATTTTCCACGCAGTTTTCTGTACTAACTACAGTTTTCCTGTATTTTGATGACTGAACTATGTGACTAACTCAATATATTCCTCCGCTATTCTTTCCATCATCTGAAAAATAACAAAAATTAAATCACCAATGAGCAAAAATTAAATCACCAATGAAACTGCTCATTAAGTGTATCTGGGCCTTGAACACACTGGAGAACCATTAAATGCAGGTCTTTCTCATACCATTAAAAGTTACACTTAAAAGCAACAGGACATTTTTAAGCTTTTCTATATCTCAGCCACATACAATCTGAGTTTTTATATCAAAACATCATGTTGCTAAGATTTAATGCTTTAAAAGAAATAAGTTTCAAATAGCAATATAGGCCAGACACAGAATCTTATTAAAAATCAGCTTTGTCTCACAAATCCTTCTATCACAAAAACAGAGTGATCAGCATTAATTTTTTTTTGTAGCTTTTAAGCCTTCACTGATGGAAGTCCAAGTTAACCTTTAGTTTATTTTGTCCTAGGCTAAATCCAGTGTGACATCCCTTTTGCCCTTTTAAATACAGCAACTTTTTGGAAGTCTTCCAATACTTTGAAATAAACACATTTACAAGATATGTAACAATTAACATGAGTGGTTCTAGAGGCTCCTGAGACAGCTCTGAAGTCCCTATGATGTGATGTCCAGATATGTTTATATAACTTTTTTATTTAATAGTTAATTTCAGAAATCACTCCTTTACCATCTTTAGCAAAGTGGGTGTGAACTTTCTACTCCAAACAAAAAACGATATGGGAAAGGAGAAAACATTAAAGTATGAAAAAAAGTAAAATTACATTAAAAGGGCAAAAAAAAGATAGATTAAAACACTAAAAGTTTATGGTTAATGATGTCTTAAGAGTGAGCTGACTTTGAGACACACTGAAAATGACCATTTCACCCTGTAGCTGGTAGTGTTGGAGCCAGAGGAAGGACTGCATTAGACACAAAGATCAGAAGATTATGATGTTTATACACCTAAAACTTGGTATCTGTCCACTTCTCAGTCGCAAGTCAGACTATATGTTTCTACTTATTTCTCAAAATGACAAGGTTTAATACTTTTTTGCTTCAGTCTTCACAGAAGGACTTGAGATTCTCAACAGAAATTATATTGTCAGAGGGTTTCCAGTCCAAACTTCCAAATAGATAAGGTACAAAGACCATGAGAAAGTATTGCTCAAAACAAATACAAGCTGGCAAAGTCTGAGGTCATTTACTACTGAATATTAGGAACTGGTTGAAATAGGTGCTCAATCACCTGCAACTATCTTCAAAAGCTTCTGAAAGTCAGAAAAGTTCCCAGAGACATGAAATGTCAAGCAAAAAACTTACCCAAAAGAGAAGAAAGACAATTACAGACAATCCTTACTTTAATGTCAACAGGATACCAAACGAAGTGATTAAACCACCTTTTTGTACACACTTATAGGACTGGCCAAGCAAGATTTGCAGGGAAAAGAACAAAAGTCACATCAAATAATTTTTCCCCTCAACCAGAAAAGCATCTTGACTTCAGTCAGGTTTTCTCACACTACATGTTAGAAAATAAGAGAAAATATCATTGAGGTTATACAGGAACATCACAGGATGTAAAGCTGCATGGTGGGGGTAAGTCCAGAATGGCAGAACACGGAAACAGGCAGGAATCTGTTCTCACTCCAGTTTGCTTCAGTATTTGCACTGGTGGCTTGCTGAGTACACACTTAAAATATTATCAAGTAACACTGAGCTCTTGGAGATGTTGCAAATGAATACTGGAACTATAACGTATCTTCAAATGAATTGAGAGCTGAACCCTAAGAAAGAAGTATTTTAGTAAATAAATTACAAATTACATTTTTTACTCTTTTTTTTTTAATGTATAATTAAGTCAGGAATGATCCAAACAAGTTTCATCCCATCTAAAAACAAGAGATGAACAATTCCCAGGACCCCTTTCAGATCAACTGATACATTTATTATATTTTTACAATTACAATACGGATCTACACTGAAAAAATGGGAATTGGATGGAGAAAAACAGACCAAAAGATGCATTCCATCAGTGAACCTGCACAGATCCAGCACTGCAGAGGCAGAGATAATCCACCCTCACAGATCATCCTCCTGTTCTGTTCCCAAGACTGTTCTTAAAGTGCTGAACCTCAATGCGGAATAACAGAATTCAGAAGTAATTCTGAGTAGAGTCTATGTAAGAGTCCTAATCCCTACATAGGCTGTTGTGCAAAAAGACATTGCTCAGCCCAGTGTTTTTATAACACAAGGATTTCAAAAAATTACCAGTGAAGAAGTCAAATAGTTCTTTTTTCTGACAGCTACATACCCACTGTGGGCTTTTCAGTCAGCCAACTGGCAGAAACATTAAATCCCCAAACTTTTATTATTTTTACAACATGCAAAAACTATTATTTTTTAATCTATATCATGATTTTAAGAAGTACAACTAAACAGAGCACTACTGTAATTTTCTAATTAAATTTTTCGCAAGTTTTTCATGACATAATTTAAATTATGAACTCTTTATTACAAGATAATTAATTAAAATATGTTCCATTTGGGGAACTAGAGTTCAATATCCTACTATCAATTAAACAAAATGCACTCCTTTAGCTTAAGATTAAAAACCAAAATGCAGCCAAAAAGTTTCTTCCTTGTATCTGTCAGATCACAAAAGCATCCAATACAGAAGGATAAGATTGCCAGAAAACCCTAAGACTTTCAAAAATATATTATTTAGTGCAGTGGCTTAGCTCTGAAGTTGCACCAGAAATGACATCGGAGCTTAGGACAGTAAGCCTTTTTGCCAATGAATTTCTTGTAAAGTCAACAATTATAATTTATTCTGATCCTTTGTGTCATCATATTAGTAGTTATTTTTCAGCAATCCCAGAGCAGCAACAAATAATGCCATAGAAGAGGACTGATATAATTACAGGCTGAAAAAGATAGGCCAGCACCCTTACACTCAAAACTACCCTCTGTGGCTCCTTCATACCCCATATGTTGCTAATAAAACTGTTTGAATCATACCTATGAGACAGTTTTACTGATATTGTATCAGGTCCCTGGGTTCTTTGTATGAGATACGATGTCACCAGCACTATAACTATGCAAATTTCGTGATACAGGATCCCACTGGACAGGGTATTATATACGTAATTCGCAGTATGATACCGTGCATTAACAATAATTCTAGTGTTATATAAATGAAACCACTATGTTTATTGAAAAGCTCACCACACTACAACGAAATCAAATTTAAAAAGCAATAAAGAGTGACTGATGTGCTCATAGTAAAGATGGCAACGTTGGTGCTTTTTCCCAAACAATGTAAATTTTGCTTTGGGTCCACATGACAGCACTTGACAGGAACTTTTAGAGTTGAGACTAAACAAACGCAACCCCCCCTCACCAATTTTAATTAATGACTTAAACCAGGAGCCTACAGAGTCCCACTTGTAGAAACAACCATGTGATGTTCAGCAAGAACCACTGTATTCACATACAGTGAATTCTCAGCTTCTACTACTAATCCTAGAATAAATGATAAAGACTAGGAAATGCAGCAGTAAAAAACCGACAGCTTGGGGATATCAACACACATCGTGCTGAAGCACCTCAGGAACATCATCTTCTGGTCAGAAAACACCTGCGCTCCAGTTCTGCATCTGACTTCAGATCTCTGAGTGACCTCAGGCAAACGATGCTTCATCCCAGCTGATACCACGTTTGCATTAAGGTCCCTCATCTTTTCCTGCATAGCAGTGTGGTCAGTGCTTTATAAAAGGCACAAATACCTGCAAAAAGGCATGTCAGAGATCTTAAAAAACATAAGTGTTGCAAGAAGAGACAGAAAGGTGCAATCAGGAACCTGACAGCACAGGCAGGTCAATACACATTCCTTTTTTTTCCATGTTTCCAGTCATTTCTTCCCTCCAGTACTGGTTTGCTGCAGGTGCGGAATGCTGAAGCTTTTAAGTATTTTTAAAAGAAATCACACAAAAGGTAGCAGGCTGGCATGATAAAGTGATTCTGGTAAAGAGCCAGACTAAGGAGATAAAAGAACAACATGATTTCGCCAAGGTGCCGTGACAATTAATAAACCAGATAATTTTATAAAGTAAATCATACAGTAAATTTGTGTAGTAAATTGTCTAATACATATGGGAAAAACCCACAGCTCTGTATTCCCTGGTAATATTTTTAATGCCTTCAACTACAGCTAGAAAACATAAATGACACACAGCACAAGTAGCTAAAGTGTCTCACACTGAGAAGCACCAGCGTTAAGTAACTGATGCAAGAAAAACAGACTTGTAACCAGGCACTCTAAGGAAGATAAAGAACTGACTGGTTCCTGTAATTTGTGTCCTTCCACTACAGGGGTAGCTTAAGCAGTAACTTCTCCTGAAGTTTTCCTTGACACCCCTCTCTGTGCGATACAAAAGCCATAACAGTTTTATTCTGTTTAAAAATCAATAAATTGCACCTTAGGTGACATCTGACAAGGCAGAAAGCTCACACTCCATCCCATGAACACTTTGCCCTCTGGTATTGCTGCTGTTTTATCACCACACAGTTTGGAGAGAATTATATACCTATTTTCAAAGTTTGAAAAAACATCCCCCTCCTCCCCAAATATGGCCCAAAGCTGTTATGAAGCAACTTATTTTTAGAAAAAGCACTTATGCAGATACTTAATTTTAATTAATAGTCTCACTGACTTCAACATTTGCACAGCGAGACAACTCCACGCTTCAATTAAAGCCCGCACAGAAATGCTGTGCTGATTCATGGCCAAAAGCATGACAGGAACATCATTATATTAAATGCTCATAAAATTAAAAAAAGAAAATAAAATAACAGCAACCTTGGCCTCAAACAGAGCATTAGAAATACTCAAACTCACAGCTTGAGCAGAACTTGCAGGTTGGTAGGGCAAACACTCATTCAATGAAATTATTGCAGTGGGCAAAAGAATTTGGGGGAAATACCTTAACTAGTAGAAGCAACACAAGCCCCAGGTCTCCATCCTTGGCATCTACCATCTGTCAGACTGGGTTTCCAGGAGTGGAGGTTTCTTTGCCAGAAAAGTGGAGGCAGCAGCACTTTTACTTCTGATGTCTTGCTCTTTTTCCATAGTTCACACAGCAGATAAATGGATTTCTTTCAATAAATAACTAATTACATCCAGGTCAGTTCCTCCAGATATTATAGTGGATACCTTCAGCAGACATTCCCTTTCAGGGAACAGTCACTCTGAGTTGCAATTCTGCCTATCATATCTATAATAAATCTAATTATGAAATTATCTGACAGACAAGAATCACTAATTAAGTTTTCTTCAATATCTATGTAATCTCATAAACTGTAAGCTTTAAATTTTAGGCAGAATCCTTAGGGGTAACTGGAAACAAATTTTTGTTAAAATACTCTGGTTCTATTTATAAGCAAAACTGTGGCACTTGATGGCCAGCCTGTGGCTCTCTACTACTAACTCTTTTAGAAGTTTGGGCATAAGAAAACCTTCCTTCAAGGACAGCCAAGAAATACTTAAAAAGTAATCCCACCATGGTTTTATTAGGGCATCAAGAGGCACAAATAGCCTTATGAAGGCTGATAGCAAAACTGAGTGAAAGGTAAAAATATTTTAGTAGCCACTAAAAGTTAAAACTGGTTAAATAAGTGATAAGTATGAGAAGTAGCTTCCTAAATAAGCCACTTTTCTCCTTCATTCCAATTAGAAATCAGGTGCTGTGCCATGAGTCTGGCTGCTGGACAATGGGGCAGGCAGAAGTCATAGGCGTTTGCTGCTAGCTGGAGTGCCCACCTCCTTGGGATGCTCCTACAAGTGTGAGTATCCACCATCCTGCCCCAGAACAACAACCTCCTCACAAACAGATGCTTCAGAAAACCACTGAGTTAAAGACACTTTGAACCTGCAGAACCTCCACCAATGAGATTCATCAAATGAGGCTTCACATTGCAAAGCTGTGCTACAAAACGAGCAGTGAAGAGAGATCGAGTTGCCTCTTTGCCACCAGAACAGCACAGCCCACAAGACAGACAACTTAAGCAATAAAACAAATGAAAAAGCACAGGTAGAAAATGAACACCTGAGCAGTTTCCTACAGGACCAGTTTCTTCCCAGGATATCCACTTTGCTCGAGCTCAGTACCAGCCCTGCCAGCCTGCCCTGCACTCACAAGGCAGCACACAGAGCTAAAACCAAGCCCAGCCAGACCTGCCCTGGCTCTGCACAGCACCAGCTTGCGCGTTTTCCCAAACGTTTCACACCTAATTTACAGAGTGTATTATTCACCCTGATCTCACCTGAGCGGTGACCAGAATCAGTTAATTGAGCAGCAATTAAATGAGACACAAAAAGCAAAAAGAACACACTGGAAGACTTTCTGAAAATGTATTATTTTTACTCCAACTCCATTAAGCCGTCCAGTATTTTGAAGGATGAATGAAAAAACTATCAAGAAATAATACAGAAGAGGAAGGCTGATCCTCAGGGAACATGCCAACACATGATGAAGAGAAGACACCTTTCTGGTAGTAAAGACTCAAGCCAAGATGTTCAAAGAACTACAAGAACATGTGAACTTGTCCACTTGATGCAGTCACTGAGTTTATTTGTTTTTTATGAAACAGCATTTTGATAATTCCTCCCTGAATATCAGACTCACTCTAGTACTCACCAATTTACAACACAGTCATTATTCTCGCATAACTCAACACATTTTTTTTCACACCCAGGTTTAGTAAAGAACAGAATAGCCTTCCTAAACGTCCAGAACAGAAAACATTTACCTTAAAATGAATACCAAAAGGCAGTCAATGAGTATACATATACACATAAGCATTATTTTCACAAACTTTGTTAAGCAGGACACAATGTTTTATTTACAGCTGTTATTTTTTAAGCAAGAACTCAAGACAAGCCCAGGAAGAGTGGAAGTAAGTTCTAAACAAAGAGATGCTTTTTAACAGGACCAGACAAAACATTGCTTAAAGTTGCATTTACAAGCCAAAACTGACCTGAGGCACCACACTGAGCATGTATGAGAGAACCTATGTGGATACTGACCTTAATAAAATTAGAGGGGCAAATTTTGCACAGGGAAGACGTGCTCTTGAACAAATGTTTTCCAATGTATTAGGCATACAGAAGCCTTTTTCTGCATCAAGAACCACACGTCACATTCCCTAAACTACTTCTTTTCTTGACCAAACACATTGTGGACAACCTACTGAGGATGCCCCTCGGTGTTCCTCTTTGAGGTTCCCATCTGCAGTTTCCACTAACAATGAAAATATGTGGATTCTCCCCCCCACACTCAAAACTCAGTCAGATTCAAGATGGCTTTTTCTAAGCTCATGTGCAAAAAAAATAAGTGATTAGAGACTGTCAACACCAGGAGAAGTTCTGATAGAGATTTTTATTGACTTTAAATCAAGCACAGACCCAGAGCCCATAGTAATGCAAAAGCAGGGAGAGCTGAGAACAAGCAGCAGGAATGGCTGTGTAAGAGGCATAAGAATTTGAGAACACAGCTAGTGACTGGTCTAATTTAAAACACAAAGAAAAAAGTACTAATTCCACACTTACCAGACCTTCCTAGATTTTATACTTATGCATAAAAACTAGTAAAGTTAAATTATATGACAGATATTTACCTGTGTATCCCAACATCAGTCTCAGGTGAGGAACACCACTCATAAAACCCTGACACACCTGCAGCTCCCCCTCACAACAGTGGTAACATTAAGATCATAATCAGTCAGAATCAATCTGGCCAGACATCAACCTGACACAAAACAGTACACTTGTATCACACCAGAGTTCATACATTGTTTCTACAATCTCTTCGATCTTTTCACTCACTCAGGAGATACAACAAGCAAAGGGAAGAGAGCTGGCCCACAAAAATACACGATGTTTCCAACCTTTTTCCGATCCTTCAGGTGTTCTGCAGCAGCTCTATTAAATCTTTAATCATACCTCAGGTCCTTCTGTTTCTCTAGATATGCTCCTTTGGAGACAGGTGAAAGAGTTAAGGGTGTTCAACCTGTAGAAAAGGCTTCAGGGAGACCTTAGAGACCCTTCCAGTACCCGAGGGGGCTCCAGGAGAGCTGGAGAAGCACTTTGGACAAGGGCCTGGAGTGAAAGGACAAGAGGGAATGGCTTCCCACGGCCAGAGGGCAGGGTCACATTAGGTATCAGAAAAATTCCTGACTGTTGGGTGGTGATGCCCTGGCACAGGCCACCCAGAGGAGCTGCAGCTGCCCCATCCCTGGAAGTGTCCAAGCCCAGGGTTGGGCACAGCCTTGGACCAACCTGGGCTAGTGGAAGGTGTCCCTGCCCATGGCAGAGGATTGGAACAAGATGAGCTTTATGGTCCCTTCCAATCCAAAACATTCTCTGAATTTTCAGTTCTGAAGAGTGATCCCCACACACCTCACCAAATATGTCCCTTCAATGGATCATAAAATTAAACACTTAAAGACATCTCAATCTCTTATTTTGATGCTATAAAACAATCTTGATGCTTTATTTGGGAAAATCTTGGTAGTAGAAGCAACAAGCTCTAAAAACACTGAACCTTTAAAACAATTCTCAACATCCCAAACTCCTAGACTGACATCCCAAGACCCAAACTGTAAATCACCTTCCTGATCATAATGAAATGAACGAAATGTTTAATAAGACTGGACACATTTACTTCTTTGTACTCCATAGATTAAAGAACAATTAAGAGGATAGAAGTAGAAAATTGACTTAAGCTGGAGTTATACAATTGTGTGGCCAAAATTCTTTTGTCCACATGAGAGCATTTACATATCTAATGTAAGGTATTTTAAATAAGTTTCTATTGATTTAAAAACAGCACTTTAAATAGATTCTTATAACAGTAAAAAGCTTGTTTCATACCCGAGTAACTGGATCACCAGATGTAAAAAGCCCAACACACCCCATGCAGGCTCTCTACCATTTATCTCTCTGCCTCAAACTCTGAGTTGTAGAGCTTTAGGCCACCATAATCATTAAATAAAATTAAGAATATAATGTTCTAGTACTGTCTTTAAAGTTAAATACAACACTGGCAAATGCTTAGCAGGTTACACATGCTAAGCCGTTCAAGTGATAATCATGACAAATGCGTAATTTAATGCCCACTCACCTTGATTTATATGAACTATCATATATGTCTCATGCATTCATTTTATGTCACTGGGAAGGATCTCATCTTTCCTGATCTGCATCAGTGTTCAGTTTGAACTTAGGCACTTCATCTTTTCTTTGCATTAAACAGAATCATTCTTCGCACATCGTGGAAGGTGCCTGGGGCTGCACAGTCCTTTGCAATCTCAGCAACTGGCCCTATCATTCCCTGTGATAGTTATGCTGAAAAAAATAAGACCAACCAAATTTCCAACTGCCCTTCCAACTGTTGGAGAAACAGCTCAGCCCATTCTTTGCCACTTAAGAAAAGGTCCCACAAAGGTCAGCCTTTCACATGAAATACAGATCATTAACACTGAATACACAACTATTTGATGCTCAGTTTTTGTTTGTATAACTGCTATTCCATACCTATTTCAGGATGTTCTCTCTCTATATATAAGATTTTTAAAGTCCCTTCCAACCCAAAGCATTCTAAGATTCTGTGATACATATATACACATCTAAATGTAACAGACATACACACACAATGAGCTTGTTTCCCAAACTAAGGCATAACAAAAGGGTTGTTTATTGAATCAGAAAGAAGCCACCCAATGTTAAGTCATTTCTCTTATTCTCAAAGGATTCTGATGATGAGACAAACTATAATTTATCAAATAAGCTCCAGAGTATCCTGCCCTGACTGCAAAAAGCACTAAACCACACAATATGGATAGGAAAAACTAGGTGAAGAGTGTGCCAGTTGCCTACCTGGAAAGTGTTACCTATTTTTACCACAAGCCACAGCTACTCTGTCCCATGGAGAGAAAGAATTCTCCTCAAGGCTGTTAACTCTTCTAGAACATTAAATCTAGACCCAAAACTCATATGATAAGCATCTAAGCTTATGCAGCTTCTGAAACAGTGTTTACTCTAGAGCTGGGTCTACAGTGACCTAGGCAACCATCTACTACATCACATCAAACACACCTTACATACAGAAAAGGAATGATGCAAAATAGCAACACTAACAGATAAAGAAAAAAAACACATTATTTGTGGGAAGAAGAGGTGTGGGTTGCAATCATCTTGAGTCAGACCATCAAGTCCATTGTGTCACCTGATGTTACACTGGCAGGCACTGTAAAAGAAAGCCTGGCCCAGGCTTGGAAATTCCACAGGCTACAGAAGCCCCATGAAAATAAAATTAATACCAACAAAGAAAATATAGAAACAAAAAAAGCCCTTAAATGTTTAGCACAGAGCTTCCAAAAGTTACCAAAGTATAGTATTCTTACTTCAATTCCTGAGTGATCCCAAGATAATCAATCTTTTTCTCCTCAATCAAAATAAACGTAACTCTCACCTAGCACAAGTTACATGCAAACACAACACGTGATGGAAGGCCTGTGTGTACAGCATGACATGTGGCTTCTCCTAAGTGTGTCCAGATCCCAATTAGCCTAAAATTATTTCATTCCTGAGTCTCCAAAAAGACACAGCTATGTTAAATGATGACAATCCCAGAAGCCAAACACTCACCTTGAAAAATGGTTTAGTCTTATAGGTTTGCACTCACTTTTCCTATTTTTGCAGAGAATAACTGCAGAAACAGCATCCAAACAATTTTAATTTGTGACCTTTTACCACAGATGGTAATTTCTTTGACTAGTTCTTTTATAGTCCATCCCATGTTCTTCCAAATAAGAGCTGCACAAAAATACTTTGCATGAAAAACTAAATGTTCCCAGTGACAACTCTGATCACGTCATTCTTTGCACATGAACACTGAAAGATGCAACAACAGCAAAACCCACTATTTATTCTTATAACTTCAAGACTAATTCCTAAATATAGTATGATTTCAAATTCTCTCTCCTAAAACTCAAATAATATGTTCATTGCTTTAACTGAAAGCTAGCAAAGTACAACTTGTATTGTGCTGCAGGCCATAAAGGGAATGTTCTTCATTTGAATCATGGTTGGATGAAGATGAAAAGTAGTTTCTGAAAATTTACAACAGTTCTGACACTACTGTGTGTTCCTCGTTACAAGTTATCCCTCTCTATTTATCAGACTGACTCCAGATCTTTCACTACCTTCAAAAAGATCATTTTTATCAATTCTTCATGTCCTTATACCCAACCATAGGAAGTGCACAGAATATAGGGAAAATTCCTGATTGAGAAAAAGACCAGGGATAAGAGAAGGACCAGAGCAGCTGCTTCAGACAAGATAAGCTGTAGTTTAAAAGTAACATTTAGTAATTACTTTTGTCTTTAGCAACACACACAGGTGATGTTTTCTCAGCACTCACCTATCCTCAGTAACCATTCTGCAATATAAAAAATATTCCTACATAAAGGGAACTCATTTAGAACTATCAGAATCCCTTCTCTTCTCCATTTCAGACTGACATTAACACCAGCATTGCTTCCACTACTTCACAGCAGAGAGCTCTATTTAGCTTATGAATTTCATGGAATCCTTTCTCTACCCCAAACGAAGCTTTTCCCAAAATTAAACTGTTCTTAGACTGATTTCTGGAGAGTATTTGGGAGGGTTGATTTCATATTAAACAGGTTGTGCTTGCCTGTGGCAGCCTCTTTTAGCTCTGAACATTCAGACACTGGGCTTACAGCTGGAAAAACAAAGTCTCAATTATGCACAGATTTCAATCCTTAAAAATACTTTAAATTTGACTTTCTGGAAAACACATTATCAGCCTTCAAGCCAGTCTTTACACACAGCATGGAGATGCAAATACAGGTTTACAATGTGACCACAGGTACATTATTCGGTTTCAGGGCTAACACCAGCCTTCAGGAAACGTCCCTAACATCGGCCTTAAGGAGCCACAACTACTCCTACAGCAGGAAATTTTCTAAACAGCACCTGAAAGTCCAAGGAGAGCCTACAACTGATTCCAGACCTTCCCAGATGATGCAGTGTGCTAAGGCAGAGGTGAAAACGTAGATAGTCTGTCACCACACGCAACAAAGCCTTGCAGGAGCAGACACAGCCCAGACCCTTCTACAACCTGCCAGAGTTCCAACTTAGAAATGACTGCTGCTGTTTTCAAAGACTTTTAAAGGCTTTGCTAGAAAAGCTCTTTGCTCAGATGTTCTTTCTCGCCTTCCTTCTTCAGATATTGTTTGCTACAGGGTAACAGAAAAAGCTTCCAACTTAAGCAATTCTTCAAAGGACTCTGGGGAACACCTGCAGATCTCAAAAGATGCTGGATACATGGTATGAAACACCTACAGTGCAACAAAGATCACCTGAAACAAGATATCCAAGCTGGACACGCAAGTAATGTCTCAGAATTAGAAACACCATCTAGAAACCCAGAGCCATTTAGTCTGGAATAACACAGGAATTACTAGTGAGTTCACTTGTGAGGTGTCATCCTTACAGAAAAGCATCCAGTTAAATTACAATGCAAGCATGGACCTTGCTGGGAAATCTCAGGACTCCCTGAACACTCACCTGTGCATTAACACCACATACAGTCTAAAACATCATGAATAAAACCTTCTGTAACAGCATCCCACCAATTCTTCCAGTTTGTTTCTTGCATTTATGTACGAAAACTTTACGTGCAAATCAAAGCTGACATGAGCTGCAACACAGCACTTTTAAACTAGGAGGAAGTTTCAAACCAGTATTTCTGTACTTTTTCCTACTGCTTAAAATGGTTTCTGTACACCTTTGTTGTGAAATAAGCTGAGTAGTAGTTACCTCATCACAACATTTTTCAAACACTTATCACTACACACTGTTGATAAAAATGTTTTCATCCTATAACCACTAAAGCTTTTCTTCTCAAAGCAAGATAAAAGCTGAAGTTTAGTCACATAACAGAAGTTTTTAGAGAAGTTTACTAAAAATAAGGTATTTTACTTCTCAAAGCAAAATAACACATTGCACTTGGAAGATGTTTGCTCTCCATACTGAGTTAACACCTGTTACATACCTGAAGGGGTTTCCTGAGCAAGCCAAGTCTCCCCAGCAACTCCAGGTTGTAATTACACTGCTCAAATCATCCCCACACGTTAAAAAAATGGAAAGCAATATGTAGAGTCTTAATGGATCAAACAGTTTCTTCTGATTTCATACAGCATATTAAAAGAATAAACATGAACATTCTGGCCATATATTAAGGCAATTCTTACACCCAAACAATTTGATAATATAACATTGAGTACCAAGCTAGGTTTTTTTTCATAAATTATGATCTAAACAGAATACTAGTCAATTCACCAAAAGATATCAAAGATATCCCTTTATTACAAATGATCCAAGTATCCCCCTTGAGGCTATGGCTATCAGAAAGCATTTAGCTGGCTCCCAAGCCAATATTTTTCGGATCTGTTTTATTATGAAACTGTAACACATTTTCAATAACTTTTAGCTTTGCTATACGGAGCAACAAATAATTTCCCAGAACCCCTTTGGAAAATCTGACATGCGAAATGATTCTCTAGTCAACTTGTGTATTATTAAGCTAGGAAAAAAAATCCCACATATCGAATCATTTGATCACTGGAGAAAATGGAAAAGTATTGGGAGCTTCAGGACAGATGGACGAACTTCAGGTCATATAAAACACTACCAAGGCTGTATTTGAAGAAAAATGTGAAAGTTTGTGAAAGCGCCCCGGGTGAAAATACTTTGTGTTGCTAAGAAACATCATCCCTGATGATGGATGAATTAAATTGTCTCAGTTAGCAGAGCCAACTCCAGGCATCCCTCGTTTATTAGTAGAATGTTTTCTTGTACTGGTAATTTATTTCAACAGCTACATACAAATAAAAAGCCCTACCTTGAAATGAAACTGAGAATTTCAAACTCACATAATTAATGCTAGAAAACAGAACAGAGTTTACATTTTTAACAGAATTTAATAACATTTAAAATTGTAAACTTTGAAAGTGAATATTAATACATTCAGACCATTAAGAACTTATTGTAGGATAATCTGCAGTGAAATACACTATTCAATTTCCAGCATTACTCTGTGTACAATCCAGTGAAGAATAAAACTCTTCAAATATTTCTAAGCACTGAACAACATGGATACTCAGGTAACCAAATTCTAAACATCACTGAGAGAAAAGCATATTAATTTGTCATGAATTGTTATAACACCACCAACATAAAAGTTCCACATGAAGGAAATAATATAAACCATCTGCTTTTATCATGTGGACATTGTCTTCATGTTTCATCCAGTTGCTTCTTTCATATCTTACTTACTGCTTCTCCTGCAGAACATACACATGAACTTAGAGCAGTGTTATCTTTCCATTTCTGAAGTGTTTGCTGATGAACTCCCACAGCTCATACCTGCTTTGCCAGCTGTCCACTGCCTGAAGTGAAATCCCTTCAAAAAGATATAGCTGGAGCAGAGAAAGGCCACCAACTTCCCTCTTCTCACCAGCTGCACATCAGGCCAGAGGAGCTCATCTGAAAGGGGAAAGAACAGTAAGGACATCTCACCTGACACAGCCTTCAAAAGATAGAACAGGAAAAGTAAAGCACAGTGGGCAGGGAGCTCCAGCATGAGCAGGACAGTCCTGAGACCAGGAAAAAGACGCATGACTGTTGCTCAGAGATGAGGGAAAAAGGCAGGGCTTTCTTAATAAGCCAGAGGGGAATATGCAGAATTTATGCCACCCAGAAACCAACCAGTCTGTTGCCCGTGGTTTATTCTCAGTGCAAAGAACCATTTTGCAAGGACACAATTGGAAAAGGAGAGAACCATTAAAGATAATGAATTTCACTTGTCTGATGCCAAGGCTTTGGGGTTTTTCTTCCTAAATTTACTAGACTGTGTTCTAATGGAGATTTCAACTTAGAAGTCCCAAGTTTTAGGCCCAGAGAGTACAATTTAAGGCAAAAAGTGGAAAACAATCTATAAACTGTCTTCAGATCACATCACAGCTTCCAAGTCAGAAATTACCACACATAATAGTTAGTCAATACAAAGAGGCAACCATAGAGGCTCTTCTTCCCAAGTCAGAGTTACCACTGGAGAAACCAAGGAGAAGTATTAAACCCATTTGGCTGCACTAGAGGAGCTGTGTTTCCTGCAAACCTAATAAGGAAGAGCTTTACAATCTGAGCAGAAGCCTTTCAAAACCTCAGAGGACATGCCTTATCTGCACCACTTCTGCTTCTGGCATCCCAGAAATCCTGAAGACAGAAGGCAGATTAGACTGCAGCTTTCCTAGGCACAGATGTTGCAATCACATCTGCCTTAACTGTAAGCCACAGTTCTTGCCACTTTCCAGCTCTCTAGCAGCATCTCTTTGTTGCTTTGGTCTTGGAAATGCCAGTGCAGAGGATAAAACCAAGTGTTTCTGATCACATCAGGTATAGCAAAACAACAGCTTAGAAACCGAACGCTTGCAGATTATGTTCCAAGCAAAGAACATGAAAGAAAAGGGTTTGAAATAGAGATACCATTTCTTTCCCTCCTCCCTTGCCTACCTGATTCACAAGTAACACTTCAAAAAAACTCCTTGATCAATCAGATCTCAGTATTTGAAGTGCTGATTTAGCAGCCCTGAAGAATGACCATTTGTGTATGGATCAGACACAGAAGTATAATCAAAAATGAGTTTATACACCACTCTGACAAACGGAACCACCACCAACCCAGGGGTGCAGATCAATGTAAACACCCTCCAAACTTTTTAAACTTATTAAAAAATCCCTCCCTAAACACCTACAAGCTGTAAAATGTTGGATATAATTTGTCCAGTTTCAGGCTCCCGGACAGAAAGAACCAAGACCAGCAACGGTCCCAAAGACTATGAAGGGATCAGAGCACAACCCACCCATTCTGCAACTGCAGTTCCAAAGGTCAGGTCTGCAACAAGGTGCAGACACTTCCTCTTGGAATTTTCAATGCAGGACTATTTAATGCTTTATTTATTACTTGGATGATGAACAAAATAGTTGCAAAATTTGGTAGTTACCTTGGAAGGGTTGCAAGCATTCAGGGAAGCAGAGTTAGACTTGAGAAAAGTGGGACTAAGTGATTAACAAAACTGAAATTGGGGTTTTAATATTGAATTTTCAGAAATGAAAAATAATTCAAACTTATAATAATAGGAGCATCATATGCAAAAGAGGGTAAGATTTATTATGTTCATCACTGATACTGATTAATGTTTAGATCTGAATAAATATGCAGGAAACAAATAAATGCTCAGAAGAAAACCTAGGCAACCTAGAAGAGTTAAGCAGGATCAGTGAGTACAAATAAAAGATGAGTAAAGAAAGAGAGTTCAAGCTTCAAAATAGGTTAACAGCAGTGACAAGAATCATGTCCCGCTACCACAAAATCCACAGCAGAACAAAAAAAAAAACAACCCAAGAAGCTTAACGGGTTAGGAAAAAAATTAGAATAGTATTAGAGGAAATATGCCACCTCCAGGGATAGTTAAACAAGGGATTAGGTTATGGAGGGGTTACACAAATCTTCACTGATTGTTTTTAAGTCCTGGTAAGAGGAACATGTCAGAAATGGCCTATAAATACCTGCCTGGCTTACACACAACAATATGCTCACACGTACAGTACGGGCCTCAGAGCAGAGCAACGACCTCCAGAGATTCACGTTTTCTTTGCTAAACTTAAAGGCTGCACAAGTTTAGGCTCCTGCCAGGCAACTCAGCAGGTGATCTGACTGCTCCTTAGAGCTCCAAGCAGGCTTTTGATATCTCTCTTTTCTAAATAGCCAAGGCAGGGCGTGATTGACAATTTTCTCTCACATCAAGCATGCTACCTTAAACGTGAAGTGCTCTGAATGATCCACCGGGGAAATAAAGTCAAAGAACAGAGAAGGAAACAGCAACTGATCCCAGGAATCCCATCCTGAGAAGGAAATCACAACTGCCAAATTGGGCAAGGATGCACATTCCATTAGTACTTAGAAATACAGGTAGTTATATTTTCTTTTCTAGCACCTACAATAAATAAGCCTTAATAAAAAGAAGTCTTTAACAAAGTACTTAGAGAAATAAGGAGGGAAGGTTTGACGTTTCTAAGCTTATTTTCACAGCGGTATGAAAGGAAATGAGGTAGAGTCAGAGCTAATTCTCCTTATATAATTTCACACAGAATGATTAGTTCTGCCCCAACAGTAACAGCTTTCCAGAGGTTCCTACTTGTCACCAAGATTGCATACAGATGCTCTAAGTGTAGCTTCCCTATTCTCCACTGACAACCAACTTAAAAGGCCAATATAATACTCATTTTACTATAGAATGGAATTCACAGCATGAATAGTAAAATAATGTCAGAGCTACCATGAAACTGCAGTTACATGTTGGGGGCTGCAACTTTTAAAAGTTTAATCATGAAATGGATTCATAGAGAGGCACATTAAAGCATCCTGGTGCTTTAGGTGTCCCCTGGGCACCAAGGATGTCCAAGAGCAGCACAAGCTGTGGCCAGAAAATGAGGGCAAAGGCACAGAGGAGGAGCATTTGTGTCACATGTCCTGCTGGATTTTTTCTTTAAAAAGCAGGTTTCAATGATTCCTGTGCTAAGCTAATGCCCTCCTCTCTTAAGCCTGATTAGGAAAGACATTCCACATGCTGAAGGTGGTGGAATTCCTAAATCACCTGGGTCGCTTCTGGGTGAAATACCAATTACGGGTAATTCACTGCAACAAGGCCTACAAAAAGGAAAGCCTAAAAGACACCCCTCAGTCCAATGGTGAACATATCACATGGATAATCCTAAAACTCTTTGCAAAAACTTGTAATAGGTATTAGTACTTTTATAAAGCACTGCAGTGCTTTGTGTTTAATCCTTGAATAGACACTGGTAGAAAAGCCATATTCTATTCCAAAACTGCTACTGCAAATTCCAGCTCAGCTACTACTATTGCTTCGAAAACATACAGGATCTTAAAGGATATATATACACAAATATACATTTCAAATACACCTAATAGTAAATTTAGCTATCAACAGGAAAGTTAAATCACACCCCAAAAGAGCATGCAAAATAGTAAGAACTTTAAACGTGTGTATCTTGCAGTTTTTAGGACAACCATTTGTTTTACAAAAGACCTACAGATTAAATACAAAGCACACTATTAGTTATAGGCACAAGAACAACCAATTTTTTATGCTTTGCCAGAAATAATGACTAATTAGGCCAGCACCACCCTGCAGTCATTTCCATAAATCTTGCCTTTATGTTTAAATCACAACAAAAAGAAAACTGACTTAACAACAACAAGAGCATATTTCTCATCAAAGTTTTCTTAAAGCAAGATCAGGATAAGAAATTATTCTCTAAAGTCAACACGATGATGTTACTGTTTATTTGGAGAACTTAAACTCAAACCAAACACAGTTATACTCAGAAATCTGCTGTATTAAAGTGCAATCCAGTAGTCAGACAAGGTAATTGGGAAAACTTTCAAGTGGGAAATGACAAAACACAGTTTCACAGAACCCTCATGGATCTCTTATTCTGCAAAGTCATCTCACAGCATATTCCTTGTGTAAACCTTGAAAAGAAACGGAATATAAAAGATGCAATATGTTCAACTACTTGTTGAATTTTTGTTTTCTGGCATATTTATATGTAAAGTAAATATCAAAGCAGAAAGATATGTAGGAAATACGATGCTGAGCATCAGATGAAATAAGTTGTATTTCAATTAAGATTTTCATTTTAAAATTATAGGAATTATGCTGTTTCTGAGAAATCAATCACACGCATCAGGCAAGATATTTATAAAAACACCTTATTTTCACAAGGCACCAGGGACTTGATTCTTGTTTTGTTTATAAAGGTGTCACCTGGTAAATAAACCCCATAAAAGAGAATCAAGATCTATGCAATCAAATACTCCACTATAATGCCATTAACACATGGCTTTAAGGTGTTTTTTCCCTCTCCAAACCAATCTGATTGGAAGAAGAGGGATATTTTTCTACAAGCTGGTCTAGAAGTGGTGCTGTCCTCACAGTTCTTTCTCCCAAATATCCTGCCACTACAGTCACACATCATCACTGCTCTGGCTAATCATCCATTCTGACTTTTCAGCATTCCCAAACATTTACTCTTGCATGCACAAAGGTTTGATATTCTGGAAGTGCTTCCACACAATGGCTTTACAACACTTCTGCTTCTATTATGAACATTTTATTAGGCTTTAGGAGGACACACCAAAATTCAAAGTCCTTAAGAAATATAAGTCATGGCAACAGCCAGATCTCCATCCTTCATTCCAACACACTTGACCACTGAATCCTGCCAGGGTGAGTAACACCCAACATGGGACATGGATTCCATCCCAGAGAAGGAATAAAACACTGCATCATATTAAATCTGCAACCAATTACTTAGGCGTGAACTTGAGGGGTGTGTTTTTCCCTCAATGACAGCTTCTAAAAGTGACTGTGAAAGAAATCTTGCACTCTGGATGGTGTTTTATTCATCAAGACCACGATCACCACAAGTTTTCTGTTGCCAGAGGCATGGCCAAAGCAACCTTTCTAACAACCACTGCTGTAGCTCCAAGAAGAAAACATTCCCACGGTATTTATGGCAATATCATACTTGTACCATTGAGCATCACTAACACAAACAACCTGCTGCACAAACAGGCACCTCACTGCCCAAAAATAAGCTTGGAACAAAACTGGAAAACAGCATGTGAAGCCGCACTAGTCACAGTGTTACAGAGCTACACAATGCACATGTTTTCAGGTGCAAAACTGGTTAAATTCCCCTTGTTTTGGTCACACTAACATTAATCTTTCCACCAATTTTCCATAATAATTCAGCAAACTACAACAATTTAGCAAAATTAGGTTATGAAGAATGTATTTAATCCAGTTGCACCTGAAATGCCAGCAAGCTAATCACATATGTATTAAATTTTGCAGTTTGATGGTACGTAAGCCTACACACACAAACCAAACAACACTCAGAGCCTGACCTTGCCTGTTTTCCTCCAACTTCTGCATTTCATCATTAATGTTATATAGTTCATTGTTAATTTTAGACATTCCTCCAGTTCTCATTTGAACACCAAAGAGCTACTCGTACCCAAAATACCAGCAATCTGAAATACTGACTTCCCTACTTACTGTCATTTATAACTTCAAAAGATCTTTGATTTCTTGCCTACAGGAAATGCTGTCAATCAAAAATAAAACATATATACACTCCCATATATCCATATAGGTGGGGTCCAAGATTTAGGATAAAGGACTTTTTGGAGAGATGGGTTTCGGATTTAGATTTCATACTCTGTCTGGTGCTTCACACATTTATCTTTACTTTCACATCTGACTTTCAGCAATATGGCCAGCTAAGGTGACCATTTAAGACACACTTTGATATAAATCCATGAAGAAGTGAAATTCACACTGGGATATGTGTCCTTCCAGCACTCAGGCACCATTTCCCCACCTCTAACTGCACCACTTACGGATGGCTGGGGGCAGGGGAAGGCTGGCTCTCCACAGCCCCTTGTTAACAATTCTGCCACCAAAGATTAACATGATTTTCCTGCTTTACAAACTTGGTAGAACAGACTTTTCACACGCAAATGAGGAAAAAAACATGGTAATCATTTTTCTTTCCACAATGCCTGCTGCATGGAATCCTACCAGCCCTACATAGGTATTTCGAGTTTGTTCTTCACTTTTGTTGGAGTTTTTTTGATCAGGAGTAACAATAAATTACACAAATAATCCCAGACAATGAGATACTCGCTCTGTTCAAGTCAGCAAATCATCTGCCTTTGTTTTGTTACTACTCCCATTATACAACAGCTCATGTCTCAAGCAGTGGCACATAGAAGCCCTCAAATAGAACAGTCAACATTAAGGTCCTGTTATTTATACCAGTATCACAGAACAGCATCATTAAACAGTTTGGGTTGGAAGAGACCTTAAAGGCCATGACATTCCAAGCCCCTGCCATGGGCAGGGACACCTTCCACTAGACCAGGTTGCTCCGAGCCCTGTCCAATCTGGTCTTGAAAACTTACCATTCATATCACTAAAAACAAAACCCTAAAATACATTTTCAGTGTATCTCCTTACACCAGAACATAATTCTGTTCACACAGGAACATATATGTTATGTTTCTTCTGAGCATATAGTTCAGGACCCAATTCTTACAGAAACAGCAGTTAACTCAGTTCTTGAACCAGGTAAGATCTCAACTCTTTGGACAAGACTTCCTCTTTGCAGCTGGAAGAGCTAATACAAGACAATATTCCACATAAATATTTGCTCAACAGTTGCAGGAGAAGTGTCTCACTCCAATGGCTCTCCCAGCCTGGACTATATGGGACAGTTTTGGATAAACACATTCTGATCTTATGAAGCCAAACAATGAGATGTGTACATACTTTATTTCTTTTCTACAAGTTAGATTCCAGCTTACAAACAGTAAGGAATTTAAATACAGCAAATACTTCTAAAACTACTGGCCTTGCCTACATCAGGAGGAGCTTGGTGTGATCACAGCTTCCAACAGCCTTCAGTTTTTCCCCAGGAAGTTTATTACATGAGCCCTGAGTGACAGAAAGTACACGGGTAACATATTGTTTTGATGATAAAAATGTATATTCAGACACTCTTGCCAGTACAGGACATTGGTCAGAGACCACAAACCCTCACTGCTCCAACCAAAACAGAAAGTAACAGAGTCCATGCTGTAGACTGGGTCAGAGGCCTAAAATGCCCAAAGTATGTGGTTCTGAGCTATGGGCTAAAAGCACTTTGCAGTTGCAGGGTGTAGAAAACACTTCTAAAAAGCTAAACCAAGAACCTTTTGTTTTCATATTCTCAAATTTTATAGAGCAAAAATGTTTGAGAATAGTTTATTGCTTTTACCGGCCACTCTAAAACGGGCCTCCAGCCAACCAGGTCTTTAAAATATGTCTATATCTTATTTTAAAACAACATTAAGGAAGTTGTATAACTTTTACATTGTAGTCTGAGCAACTTAGCAGCAAAAGTGACACGTTTCAGCTGTACCCCAGGCACGACTTCTGCAACACCTGTTGCACTTGGTACTGATCCTAATGCAGGAGAGAGACACACAAGGGTTAATTAGCAGGTGCTTAACTCATGGCAAATCTCAAAAGGCTGAAATTCAGGTGTAACAGTATCACTTTATGGCAATTCAAACTGTGGGTTCATCAGGTGAGGGAGGAAGGAATGTGGCACTCTATTTGTAAAGTACCAACACTTTGAGCTGAACAGAGTTTGCTTGTTAGTTTCAACTACCACCATCAATGATTGAACTGGGAAACTGATCAAAAAGTTTGTAAACAACATGTGTTTACAAGATACACTTGTGTATTGTTACATTTGTAAATATCAAGTTGTTTACAATACATTGAGAACCACCCTCACTTTTTTATATGTGGTAGGCACATAGATCAAAAAAAAGAAAGACAGCATTGATTTAAAATACTGCCTTGTATTTTAGTACACCTTGACTTCCAAGAAGGAAAGAAAAAAAAAAGATAAAGCAAGAACATACTCTACATTGGGCCTTGAAAGTTTCAATTAAAATTCAATATTGTGCTTTGTATAGAAGCTCTTTACATGAAAACCCTGTCATGGTTAAGATTTAAGGTTAACCAGGTTAATAGAGTCCAATAAAACAGCTCTATTGAATTATGCCAAACCACTGTTATAAGCCACACTAAAATCTGCTACTCCACTTTACCTATTGGGCTTAACTGAATCACAGCAATGTGCACCCACTTCTCATCAGCCAGAAAACTCTCCCATAAATAAGCTTCAAACTTTTCCCCATCTCCTAAAAAAACAAAATAAAGTTCATGCCTTTGCACCTTAAGGTTTCTCTCTGGCCATCACAGTCATGTGTTAAAAGATCTGTGCTCACCTGCCAAGCCCCATCCATCCCAGACACTTTCCTAAACTTGGGATATGTTTGCAAACTATATTTAAGCAGTTCCTCTGCTGTAAAGTGTTCTGTCCCGTGGCATTTTCAGCCTAAAATAATAAAGCCAATACCCTAAAATCCACGTATGTTGTAAACTTTAAGTGTTCTTAACGTTTTCTGTTTTCCCTTCTTCTCCAAAGCATGATGCTATGCCAAAACTGCAAGTGCAATTTTTCCAGGTAACCTCCACCAGCAGAACTGCTGTACGTATCAACATTTTGACATTTGGGATGAAACCGCGTTTGGGTTTCTGCACCTCCGCTTCCCTGCTTACAACGAGCAGACCCTGAACACAAGAGCAAACCCAAAAGGTGAAATGCAGCGTGTCTTTGGGAAGCAGCACTTCGGCCGCGGGGGTACCGGGGGCGGCCCCGGCCCGAGCGCCACCGGCAGCACCTGCGGGGCCGGGCCAGGCCGCGCTCACTGCCGGCCGGGCCGGGGGCACCGGGAGGGACCGGGAGGGACCGAGGGGGATCCCCGAGGCCTCTGCCCGCCCCAGCTCAGCCCGGCAGCCATGTTAGGCCAGCCTGGAGGCGGCACCGGCGCTGCCCGGGCAGGGAGCGGCCCCTTCCCGGCCGCGGCGCCAGGGCCTCCCCCGACCCTGGGCCCACCCTCAGCGCTGCCCCCTCCGCAGGTGCCGGAGCCGGCTCCGCTCCGCTCCCTCCCGGTTCTCCTCTGGGCTTCTCCCTCCTCCGGCTCCGCACGCCCAGCGCGGCGGGGCTCGCCCGGAGCCCCCTCTGTCTCCGCGCCGCTCCCGCCGAGCGCCCGCCCCGCTGACCCCTTCCCTTCCCTCCCCGCCCGGTGGCGCGGGCGGCCCCGCTCCTCACCCCACCCCGAGGGCGCTCACCTCTTCTTCCTCCTCCTCCTCCTCCTCTTCCTCCTCACTCCCGCCTGGAGACCGTCGGCACCGACGCGCCGCCGTCCCGGCCCCTCCCTCGGCTCAGAGCCGGCCCCCCCTCCCGCCCCGTCGCCCGGGGACCCTCCCTGCCCGCGGGGAGCCAGGGGCTCCCCCAGGGACCGGGATCTCCCCGGGGACCCTCCCTGCCCGCGGGGCCCCCCCAGGTCCCTCCCTCCCCGCAGGGCTCCCCCAGGGACCGGGATCTCCCCGGGGTTCCCTCCCTGTCCGCGGGACTCCCCAGGGACTGGGATCTCCCCGGGGTCCCTCCCTGTCCGCGGGGCTCCACAGGGACCGGGGAGACCCTCCCTACCCGCAGGGATATCCCGGCTGATGGAGCGGGATGGAGGAGGAATGATGAGAAGGACACCTGAGTGAAATGATGGGAGAGGAAACAAACAGTGTGAAGCAAGCGATGAAACACTCATCAAGAGCTTAGGAGGAGTGGAAGGAATAAATAGCGAGGAGTTGTGGACCAGGTGGGCTAAATGAAAAATAAAATAATTTTAAAAACATGATTCTGTGGGAGAAGCAGCTGAAAAGAGTGAAAATCAGGGCTGTTACTGGTTAGAAATGAGTAGGAGGTGTGGGTTTTTTCCCTAGCTCAAGCCTTTTCAGGTGGTGCTGCTCCTGGGAGAGCTGGGCAGGTGTTATCATGGAATTATCATAGAGTTACAGAATGGCTTGGGCTGGAAGGGACTTTAATGCTCATCTCGTTCCAAACCCCCTGCTATGAGCAGGAACAGCCTCCACTAGACCAGGTTGCTCCAAGCCTTTGAACACTTCCAGGAATGGGGCAGCCACAGACTCTGTGCCAGGGCCTCACCACCCTTGCAGCCAAGCATTTCTTCCTTATATGTAATCTAAACCTACTCACTTCCAGTTTGAACCAGTTCCCCCTTATCCTGTCACTATGAGACCTTGCAAATAGTCTTGCCCCATCTTTCCTGTAAGTTCCCTGCAGGTACTGGAAGGCCACAATTAGGTCACCCCAAAGCCTTCTCTTTTCCAGGCTGAATAAACCCAATTCTCTCAGCCTTTCCTCATAGCAGAAGTGTTCCATCCCTCTGATCACCTTGGTGGCCTCCTCTGGAGGTGTTATCATTCCGGCCAGGTGTATCAACTCTCCCTTTGGCCACAGTGAATAACAAACCTCTCCACCAAAAAAATTTTAGAGGAGAAATGTTTTGTCACACTGCCTCAGTTTAGTGTGCTTATCTCTGGTATGTAGACATAAACTTTTTTTTCTTTTTTTAATAGGAAGATGAAATGAGTAACACCTAATGGAGTGACAAAGCAAAAATTCCAGAGAATACAGCTGTGAGAAGCACCAACACCAGTAACTTGAGGAGTTATGCATTTTTTCCCACTCTGTCTAATGAGTGATTATGAAAGAGTGGCGAGAAGGCTGATTTGCATGAGAAATACCCTTAGGATAATGCAGTGTTTTGTGTAATGAGTTTTTAGGTTCAAAAACCCTAGCAAAGTTGTTTTCTAATAACTTTCCACTGTCCTGCACCTCTGAATTCCTGACACTGTCAAACTATCAAAATGCCAGAATGTCACGAGGCAGACAGTTCTTCCTGGGTTTTATCTAGGCAGAAGTAAGACCTGAAAATCTTTTAGTATTTATTACACACCTTAGAAATAATTTTATAAGATTGTGTCTCTCAGACAGGGTGACAGATGAGGAGACCTTCATTCTGACTGAATAATTTGCCCCTGGCATGTGCTGGAATGCAGCTAAACAGGATGTTTTATCCCCAATTTATGGATAAGAAAATTGAGGCAAGGAAGTGAAGGCATTTAGTTTTCAAGTGTAGAAGTGCTCATTTGTAAGCTGGCAATTTAGGCTTGAACTTTTTTTTCCCTTTTTTTGAGGAAAAGGACCGTGTATATACAGTTCCCATTGAAATTACACTTGAGGCACCCAAGCAGAAAGACTTTGGCCATACTCTTTTGGGGTCCTGCAGCCCTAATCCCATGTTCTAATTGGCCAGTAATCTGTGGACAGATATTGTAACAGTTCCTTTAGAATATTTTTCTACTTCTCGCTCATTTGCATACTAATGGCATAAAAATGGGCACTTCCTGCCAGTAATTAGTTGGAGCCCAGAATTAAAAGAAAGAAAAACACCACAGCATTATGGTAGACGGATGGTACTGAGGAAGCTGCAAAAAAGAGTCACTTCTCTGGTGCTCAGGGAGTGCCTTTAATTTAAGAATTCAAGGCTGGCAACTCTGTTACCTCTGTGTGACAGGGATTAACTCTTTACTTGGCCTAATAACTTTGCCTCTAATGAGCACCTCTAACTTTTTTCGTGGCAAATCACTCGATCTGTACTTCACCCAGGCTTGCCTCTGTAAAATGTTTTTCTTTTTTTTGGCTTCTTCCCAGAAAAAATCATGCTAGAGGTAAAGTCTGCACCATGAGCAGAGTTCCGTGTGGATCACCATGACTCAGAGTAGCACAGGGTCTGCTCAAAGGTTTTTCACCTAATGAGGCACTATGAAACTCACACTACATCAGATCATACAAAGTTCTAGGTTTAAGGAGCCCTTTAATAGCTGGAAAGCTTTGGGTGTACCTGTGGGGTTATGTGACCTCTCATGTACAGGCTGTAGACTTGATTGCAAACCAACCTGGTGATAGCTAGAAATTTTCATCTTCACATAGCAACATAGGCAGCTTTTGGTTAACAAATCATGGAATCTTAGAACTGTTGGAAGGGATCTTAAAGATCACCTAGATCCAACTAACTTCACGGAGACAGTGAAAGTTTATTTTGCTGCTTTCATTCCCCTGACTTATGGAGATCCTCAGTATGTGGAGATCCTGGAGCGAGTTCAGCAGAGTCTACAAACACAATTAAGGGACTGGAGCGTGTCTTACAAGGAAAGGCTGAGGGAGCTGGGACTGTACAGCTGCAGAAGAGAGGGCTGAGAGGGGGCCTCATCCATGCTGCAGGGAGGGGGCAGAGGATGGACTAGGCTGTGTTCAGTGGTGCCCAGCAATGGGACAAGGGGAATGGGCAAAAACTGAGGCACAGGAAGTTCCACCTGAACATGAAGAAGTATTTCTTTACTATTCAGGTGACCACATGCTGGAACAGATCACCCAGAGAGAGTGTGAAGTCTCCTTCACTGGGGATATTCCAGAACTGTCTGGACACAATCCTGTGCCATGGGCTCTGGGATGACCCTGCTTGAGCAGGGACATAGGACCAAATGACCCACTGTAGTGCCTTCCAGCCTGACCCATTCTGTGAGATAAATATTACAGATTACATTCTCCAGGGCTATCAAACTGACACTTTCAGTGAAGAATTAAAAGCAGAAACTCTTCCCATGGTGTTACTTAGAAAAAAATTCAGCAATTACTGTTTGCATTCTATGATCAGACAATACAGATCTCCAGCGATGCAATCTAAAAGCTCATGAGACGAATCTGCAGATAGTTATATACCTTTAACTTATTTGCTATTTCAATAGCAAAGTAATTATTAAATGTATTAATATCTCTAATGCATTGACTGTAACTATTAGTTTCTTTAAGAGCTGCTGCTCTCAAAGAACCATGGGATGGATCCAACGAAAGGTGTTTGTGCTGCTTAAAGTTGAGACCTGAAAAGCAGCAGTAAACATTTGATCCTCTTAATTGGATCCAGAATCACAGAATTATTTGGGGTGGAATGGACCTTAAAGATCATCTAGTTCCAGGTCTCCTGCCATGGGCAGGGGCACCTCCCACCAGCCCAGGTTGCTCCAAGCCTTGTCCAGTCTGGCCTTGAACACTTCAAGGGATGGGGCAGCCACAGGTCCTCTGGGCAACCTGTGCCAGGGCCTCCCCACCCTCACAGTAAAGGAATTTACAATGAGAGACTGCAGTTTGGAGAAGAAGATCCTCCAACCCTTTTTGACATTCACCATCTAAAATCCTTTTCCAAGGACAGACTTTTATAGCTGTTCCTTCTCTGTGTGAGCAACGCCAACATTGCACTGCAGCCTAATGGTTCAAGCATTTGTGAAGAAAATGGTTGATTTTGGTTGACATTAAAAATAGGAATTGCTAGGAATTAAAAATAGTGTCTTCATTGCCTTGTGATGGGCTCTTCTGCCCTGGGTCAAGAGGTAGAGAAAGGAATGAAACTTTGGGAGTGGGATTGATGCTGTCTAGGGAGAATAACCCTGGGTCTATACCTCATTGATCCAGATGCTCAGTGGGAAGCATCATCTTGGTTTCAAACTTCACTAAAAAAAGATTTTCCCACCTTTCTTACACCTTCACTTCCCTTTCCTTCCACCCATCCCACTTTGTTGATAATCTTAATGTCAAGCATGTATGAAACTCTCTGTTACGTTGTGCTGAAAAGTGAAATTGTGTCACTTTTTTTTTTTTGTCTTGAAAAGCAAACCTTGTGAAGCTTCTATCCAGCAGAACTATAGTGCCAGAAAGTATTTTCCTGAAAACTTTGAGACTGTAGCTTATTAAAGCACATATCCTTAAGATGATTGGGTCTATTCCATTAGTAGATTTATAAAGTGTGCAGACTGGATAAACAACAGTGACAGCTTGGGGAAGTGTATGCACCTGTTTATTAAAAAGATGTTAACAAGGGCAAATCTAAAATAAGAACATGTACCACAACCCAATTTTCAGCAAATTTTTATGCGTGCCTACACTTAAGGTTACCAATGTTATTGGCAATTTCTCTCTCTCTTTTCTCTCTCAGAAGTACACGGCAACTGATGAGCACGGAGCATCTGTGGCAAACGAAAAAAAACACCGTCTTCGAATTTTGAGGAGCAAACATGACCCTTTCCGTTTCTACTGTTTCCCACCCACATTCAGTTAGTGTAAGAGAAGAAGGAAAATGGAAAAAAAAAAAAAAGAAAGCAGAAATATTTTCTTTGTAGGGAAGGACCAAAGAATGTATTGTTTTCTCAATCACAAGCAAACACTTTCATCACCTCTACTTTCATTTTGCTCTACGTCATAAGCGACAGTGAGTTTTCAGTATTTTACTGGTGTAACTTAGAAGAGGTCACATTTCTCAAAGTTCTCCTGCAGGAGTCTTCTGTTTGGATGTATGCAAATTCTACAGTGCTTATGCCACTTGTAATTTGCAGATAGGTATAAGCAAATACATATGCATATGCAAAATGGAGATTATATGTGTATATGCAATTTTGCAGAATTAATCAACCAAGAATGTACAAAAACTACAAGTGCTTTGTTGAAGTTTGGCTCAAAAAAGATTTATAGATTAGCCTGCTGTAGCAGCTTTTTCTCAATGATGCTAAAACCACTTCATTTTTATTAATAAATAATAATTTATAAGATTTACATGATAATGGAGCTTTAAGCAACCTGGTCTAGTGGAAGGTCCCTGCTCATGGCAGGGGAATGGAATGATATGGTCCTTAAGGTTCCATCCAACCCAAATGGTTTAATGACTCAATGATGATATTATTGCCCCAGTAGCATTTTAACAATATATCCCAATCTTAAGAGGACCTGTTGGCACCTATGTTTATTCACAACTGCTGTAGTGGTGCTTTTTGAGTATAAAATGCTCTCAGCCTGGAGCCCCTTCAGGATTAGATCTTGATCCCAAAGATATGTAAGTGCTAACATATCATTTTTAGAGACCGAAAATTGGAAACTGCATGGTTAAATGTGTACAAGTTTATCTGTAAGGTTAATAATGGAGTGAAGAATTAAAATTTATGCGCCAAACTTGTCAAGTGTGTTTTAAGGAAAATTACAAACCCTTCTTGGAGTCACCTTTATGTAAGCAGTTGATACGAATATTTTTTAAGACAAATCAAGGCCCTGGGCCTGACTGTGTCCTGTTTTTCAGTCTGTGGCCAGGGTATAGAATACATCTCTCAAACACATTTTATTACTTCTGTTATCATGAACTGAAGCAAAGGGTCTTTGAACAGTTCTCACAATTCAGCAGGCAAAAAAAACCCCAACAACAACAGTGTTTTACTTCAGTATACCTTTTGCTAGAGTGGGGCACAATAGGATGTGATTATTTTAGGAACATTAAAAATATCTACTATCTTCCTCCCATGCTAGGTAGAATAGTCTGAAGTAGTTTTGCTTTGTAATTTTCTAAAATGAAGAATTCTGACTTAACCAAACCTCTTCAAAAGGAAGCTGGCTGATATTATCTTACTTCCCTCTTTTCTTATTGTGGAATTGTTGAGAGAATGCCAGTTGTTACTACTTGTCATCACAACTTTCTAGTCCATAATATTGCTCGTTAAAGACAATAAATATTAGCCAGCAGACTACTTAAAAACTGGCCAGTATGCAGAATTTGAGTGCCTAGGTAATAACACAAGGACAGCATAAATCTGGGTTTGCCTTCATTATTTAATTGCACACATACACATAGACACACAGACATAAATCATACCTTCTGAAAAACAATTCTCCTTTATTTGTCTTTGTGATCATTGTTCGGCAAATTTTTTTAAGATTTTTTTTTTATTTCTTCGATGTTAAACTATACAAGGGAACAAACATCTCTGCTCCTCTTTCAGGGGATCTCAGCAAGAGTCATGGACAAAAGTGGGAAAACTGGGGATTGTAGGATGAAAAGCCAAGGTTAATGATTGCTAAGATAATCTTGACTACAAACAGGCCTGTTTCGTCCCACATGCCTGGTAGTAAGAGTGTATAAGGTACCATGCTTGCAGAACTGAGTGAATGGATCCTGAGGCCCTGCAGACAATGGGTGTGTTAAGGGATCCACACAGGTTTCAGAGCTGCACGATGCTCACTTGTTCTGCTAGGCATGAGCTAATGTACAGCTGATTCCTCTCTGGGGGATGCTTTGATTCTGGGTTTCAAAGAGAACCCTTTCAGTATTCCTAATGATTTTTTTGGCTACAAAGCTTTATAGAGCATTATAGAGTTGTTGGAGACTCTGACACCAAAGAAGTGTAGCCTTAAGAGCTGTAGTAAAAGATTTAATGCCACTACTGCCCACTACTCAAAAAGGCAAAGGTATAAATACACCAAAAAAAAAAAATCAGGCTGAGATTAACAAAGCTGTTTGCTATTATGGACAAAAGCTGAAGGGGAAAAAAATGAAGAGGAAATGGGCTGTATTACTGTGAGTTGGCACAGAAATGAAATACCAGGCTGCAATTTATGTATAGTAATTGTTCATGAAGCATTCTTTGGGTTTTGATAGTGACTCATTGTGTTCTTTGTGACCTTTGATGTACAGGATGGGCTGCTAGAAGACAGAGGAAGCCACGGTAAGAATATAAAACTTTATTAACTTAAGATTTTGTTGGTTTGTTTGCTTTTTTTTTAATTATTGCTCATTGGTAGGTAGTATCTCTGGAAAAGACTACCAGAGCCATTTACCCTGAGTCCTCATGGGTTTTGCCATCTCTCCCAGGCTTTTTTAGTTGAACAAACAGTTGAAAAATAGCTTTGGTTTTAAAAAGGAAATTTGTTAAACAATTGGTTGCTGACGTTGATTACTGAGTTCTGAAAAATAAGATAACTGATTGCAATACTATTGTGTTAGCAGCCCAGGTAACAACCAGTAGAAGCCCTATACAACACAGAAAAGTTATCAAGAAGATATTCTTCTGAGTGAATATTTTAGATTTTAAAGAAAATTATGGAAAAAAGCTTCCATGGAGTCATCAGAGTAGACACAACAGACTCTTCAGGGCCGTTAAGTTCCATTATGTAAATCCACAGTGATGTAAGCCAGACACTGTCAAGTTTGATATGCCCCAAATTTGACCTAATTAGCCATTTGGTTGTTACTTTTTTCAAAGCTTGTGCAACTCAGCTTGGTTGAGGATATAGATGCTAATTGAACACATAACCTACAGGTGCTAAAGAATTCTTACAAAGGAAGGCCTATCCTATTAGGAATGCAAGTCAAGGCTTGGGGTCATCGGCTCGGATGGTGGGGAAGGGGAAAAAATCCCGTCTGTAGCTCTCTTCACATCACTATGTTATTTCCAGGAGCGAAATTTAAATTCAGAATAAAGCAAAGCCATCTAATAGATATTTGCCAACTGAAGTTGCTCCAGCTTCAGGGAAAGAACATTTCTTCAAGCTTTTAGAAAGCTGAGACTATAAGATGCAAAGCCTGAAGTGGTTTATTCTACCCCCCAGTAACAAACACACTCCAGTACAAATCACAGTTGAAATCTTCTGTCCTTCATAGACCCACCAATTGATTTGTAGATACCTGCTGTCCTGTTCCAGTTTGCCTTTCACCTTTCCCATCTCTGTTCATGCCCCCAGCCTAAGATCATCACCTTTGCACTCAAGTCCTCTTCCTACCCACTTCCCTGGCAGGAATACAATAACCTTTTGTTGTGACTACACCTTGGCCCAGATGCTGCAGTGTAAACACTATCTTTTCTGCTGTTTCCCTACAATCCCCTAACCAAAATGAAATGAGATAAAAAGAGCTGCACAGCCTCTGAGTTTCCTGGCTTTTATCTTTTTATACCAAAGCCTTTGTGTTAATTTTGCATAGCTATTTTTACATGAGGAATAATATCCTGAATTACTGCTGTCACGTGCACTTAAGAATCCCACCTCACTATCCTCAAGTCATCTGGCAACCTGATAGTGTTTCCTGCTCCTTCCCTCACATCAGTGCTGCACAGAGCTTTGCTAAAAGTTTCACATCTGAAAAGGCAGATGATTTGGCAACACCTTCCTATAGATTTAAAAAAAAAAAGAAAGAAAAAAAATGTGCCTGTCTTTGAGTAAACTTTTCTTTCCAACTGTTCTTTTTTGTCAGCCTGCCAGCTCGACTTCTAGTATTGTTCTGCAGAGATTGCTGTAAGGAAAAATGAAAGAGAAGAGAAAGGTAGAGAACTGGGGGAAAGGGAAAAAGGGTTCAGAGGGCATTTAAAGCCTGGGGAGCCTAGCATGGAAAGGGAGATAGGCTTAGGAAACAGGGAATAAAATGGTGGAATGAGAGATAAAACAAGAACATAAAGGATAAGGGATTAGAGAGATAAGGAGTTCAAGAGATGAAATGTGAATAAAGGAAAACAAGAAAAATAAGGATGAAAGGAAAGAAGTGACAGGAGTAAGACATGTAAACAATTAACTAAGAAAATATTCTGTTTATTTTAGTGAAAGAAAATTATAGCATCTTTATTATTCTCTGGTTTACTAGTTCAGAGGAATTTTTCAAACTAAGAGCTGACACTTGGGTAGTATTACTGAACAATGATAAATATAAGCCTTCCAGTTGTTGAATTAACCCATTCTGAATTTATTTAATTAATATGACATTCACACAGCTAAAATTTGGTTAAGTAAAGGAACAAAAAATAGTAACAACTGCAATACAAAGTGCAGATCTTGAAGAACTATTCCCAATATTTGTAGTTACATCCATCAGCTCAGTGATAATCACTGCAACACAGGGTGACACACTGCAGAAGATTAATTCCAGAGCTGAATAGAGCAAAAATACTTAAAACCAGTGCTGGGTTCAAGTTTCAGCATTGCCTACGGACCAGCAGAACATTGCTCAAGATCAACATTTGTCTGTAAAAGTATTTCACAGTATTTGTTTCCCCATCAGAGTATTTATTATAAAGTGTTATCAGGTCTCAGTTTCTGCCTGAGCTGTTCACATGGGCCACATCATATGGTGGAACCTAAATAATATTGCTTGTTTTCCCTGATTGTCTGAGCATATATCATCAGGAAGGTGAAATTTTGTCAAATTCACATTGACTTTTTGGTGTGTTTTCCTTTCTAAGAAAGGCTACATACAGTTACAAGTCTAAAGGCAGCATCGAAAAACCCAAACATTTTTTCAAGCACAATTTTTTGTGCTTGATTCTGACTGGAAGTCACTGAACATCTTATTAACTAGTTTAGCCATCATCCATCCCTTTCCAGTACCCTTAAACTTGCATAAAATTGTTCAGATCTCTAGAGAAGATATTCCTTGAGGTCAGTTGCTTGTCTTATAAAACCTGAAGTCTGCATATTCGGGGGGGGGGGGGAGGCTTTCTGCCTGTGCAGCTCCAAAGGCTTCTGAGCAGGTCTCAGACTGTTATGAAGGTTTTTGAAGACACAATCAAGGCAGATCCCTTTTCCTTTGTATTTGATGGGACAATCCCCCAACAAGATTTCTTTCTCCAGAGCATCCACAGAGAAGAGACAATGAAGTCTCTAACAACTGCTGATCCCAAATCCGGTGCCATCCAGCCTTGTTAATTCTGTCAGAGAAAGAGCAAGATTTAGACGTTTGTTTCAGTACAAATCACGAGTTAGTCACTGGAAAACTGAGTTTTCTTAAAAGCAGAAAAACCACATTAAAGCAACCCTAAAACACACCCCAGCTCCATCCCTGTGAACCCAAACTGGGCAGCATAAAGCACCTACATAGTAAGTAGCTGTGTATTTACAAAAGGACTCAAGCCCCAGGTCCTCCCCTGAAGTACTTGAGGTGCTACAATGAGAAACCACCAGTAACAAACAGCAATTTAAGCATTACATTCTGCAAAGTATTGGCTTGCCAAGTCCCTGAATGAAAAATGATGTGAAAGATGGTCTCTCCTTCATTCTAATTCAACCCAGAATCTGGGATTATCTGTTAAAAATAGGACATCTTCTATTCTCTAATAATAATAATTTTCCATAGGCAGCTGTTGATTTGCCCATAGGTTCACAATAGCTCTTTTTGCAGTGGGTTGTAATAACAATTTCTTCAACTCTGTCTTTGAATTCAGAGCTGTATGAGCTATTCACAGAGAACACTCTAATCAGTGAATTTCAGCTTTTATTCTGTTGTAGATTGTTGCAAATGCTACACACAGACATTTGATATAAATAAACTTTGCCCCAACAGTTGGTTCACAACATGTTTTTGCTGTGGAGTTTCAATATCCATTATTACCATTGCACAACTGCTCACCTTGGCTGACCAGTGGTTGTTTGTTCTGGGAAAAAAGCAGTCATGGAGAGGAAATCCAAGCTGTGGGGCTGTGATGGTCCGATGGATAAGGTGTGCACGGTTAAGTTAGGAGAAGCAAGTTCACAAAACTAAAGAGGTTTTTAGGACTATTTTAATATTTCCTTTCCAGTTCCCTTGACTCAGACCTTGCTTGTAACATCACTACGAGAACAAAGAGGCCACTTGAATGTTAAAGACTGAGGTCAAATTGAAAATTAATGATCTCTTATCACATTCAGACAAAGCTCCAGCTGCAAAGGGTGGGGTTGGGTGCTTTTCTGGTTTATTTAATTGCCACTGAATCAAGGATCTGAACAGGGCTTGCCTAGTCAGAGCTGCAAATGATGAGCTCACATGGCATTTTCCAAGTCCCTCAGCCATGCCCACACCAGAGCTTGTCCTGGCAATCCTTTACATGGCTGATGTCTTCAGTGAGAGCAAACGGAGTGCAAGTTTAATATCTTAATGAAACAAATGTCAGGCATTTGTTTTATATGAATAAAACATCTTTGGCATAAACCACGGTGAAAAACAAATTCCAAAAAGGTTGTAAATCAGCATTCAGCTTTCAGTGCGCTAAAATGTGTGTGTGAAAAATTATGCTGAAGAGCCAGCTCTATCTAAACTAAATCGTTTGGCAATGCCCTGTCAGCGCGGGCGAAAATGGATGTAATGTGCACATATGCACAAGGAGTGACTCACAATGATGTACAAGTGTTACTGTATCTACTCCAAAAGAAATACCTGAAAGTCAGGAAATACGGCTCCACGGTTCAGCAGATTTGTCTGAGGATAGATGTTCTGGTTTTGAAACTCTGTTTTTTCCCCAGAGTGCTGTAAAGATGTCTCATGCAAACAAATACAGTCTGGGTCAACCAATATCTCTGGGACTATTGCACAAACTATAGTTTTATTTGGTATTTATGGGAGAGGAGTTTCAGGAGAAAAAACATGCCTGCTGGCAGCGTTAAGGACTGAGGAGTAGATTGATATCTGTAGGTCCTGGAGCAAGACCTGTAGCCTAAACACACACACATTAATCTATATGTAAGTCTAGGCAGTTCCTTAAGTAGTCACGACAGTTTAATTGTCTATGAATATTCATATAAATTAGTTTTCTTTGGAAGAAGGGCAGCAATCTCCACTACTTGTACCAATCGGTATTCAAACAGAGAAATCATCTGAAGTCTCCAGTTTCCTGTTTATAAGAGTTTGGGCTGCCCAGACAAAACACAGCAGCAGGAACAATAGCACAGGGCTTGGATGACTCTTACAGCACCTCTGAGACTGGGCTGTCTCAGCTAAGGGTGACATCACTCCAAGTCAAAATCATGGTATTGAAGCTGGAAACCTCAAAATGATCTCGTGTGTGTTTGTAAAGTTGGTGCTTAAATGCAGAATGAAACAGCACCATAGAATCATGGAGTGGTTTGGGTTGGAAGGAACATTAATGGTCCTCTTGTTCCACTTCCCTGCCATGGGCAGGGACACCTTTCTCTATCCCAAGTTGCTCCAAGCCCTGTCCAGCCTGGCCTTGGACACTTCCAGGGATGGGGCAGTCACAGCTTCTCTGGTCAACCTGTGCCAGGGCCTCCCCATGCCAGGGCCTCCCCACTCTCATAGCCAAGAATTTCTTCCTAATATCTAGCCTGAATCTACCCTTCTTTAATTTAAAGCCATTATTCCTTGTACTGTCACTACAGACCCTACTAAAACATCTGCACCCCTCTTTCTTACAAGCCTCCTTTAAGCACTGAAAGCCTACACCTTTACCCATCACAAATACCCTACTCTCTTTTACTGTTAATGTACACGCATTGAAAACACCAGCCTTGGGTCAGCTACTGTTAGTCTGTTGGTCCTTGAGGGTATTTGCTGGGATAGCCTGCCCTTTGGATACCCTCCAGAAGGGAAGAACATATTTTCCCAAAGACAGGGTTGGGTCCTTGTGTTCATTTGCTGGAAAGAAGTCCAGCTCTGTCAGGTACAGTGATTGAGGTTTCTTGGAAAACTCCGAAGAGGAGCCTTGCGATGAGAAGACAGAGAAATGATGGAGGACCTTGCCAGAACAGCAGATCAGATATAGCTCTCTTGGTCACCATGGTGAAGAGGGATTCAGCTCAAACAGAGCAGCAGACTGTCTCCTGCTCACTAGACTGTGATGTTCCAGTTCATCCTACTGAAGGGCATCTGTGAGACAGTGCTGAGCACCACTCAGGAGCTATTACGTAGTCGGTCACAGTGTTGACAAATGTTTTCAATTTTTTTCTAAAGTGTCAGCTATGTCTGACTTTCCCATGTTCTTCCCTGCTGCTACCCCAATGTAAACAGTGCAGGGTCATACAGGAACCACTCTCCCTCTTTCCAAAATGGTATTGCTGGGGATCTGAGGATGACTAATCTCTCCTGTTTACAGTCTGCTAGCTGTTTGAATCCTAACATAACTTAGATGACAGGGTTTGGGAGACTAAAGAATTATATGTTGCCAAGCTACTAAGGAAAATCTAAAAAAAAAAAAAAAAAGACTTCTCATGAAATGTTTGGTAATTTCCCTCACTCCCTGAAACATCACAGCCTGTAGTTCTGTTACCCTGCTCTTCCCTCTATGTTTAAGAAACACCTGATATATTCACTTTACTCATCAGAGACCAATTTCCAAGATGCCTCTGAGAAGACAGAGAAGAGGAAGGAAGCAGAGATAGTAATTTAATCATGCCCTAGACTCACTCACCTGTAAACAGCTCTGTTGGTATGGGGAGAGGTTTCCCACAGGAATTTCCAACTTGGGTTTCTACTCCCTTCTCCACATCTGTAGCATATATATATAAATATATATATATATATATATAACACTATATAACCCTCATACATATATATATATACTTAAAATGCAGCTGCATGTTCACTGTCTTCATAACTGTCCAGTGAGCCCTTAAATTATCTCTTTAAAAACCCTTTTGCAGTTATACACCACTTATTTCAGCCTGCATTTAAGCCCATTAAATAAATCAGAGAAGATACACAATTCCACAAGTCCTTTTAATCATGAGAAACATATAGGCAGAAAATGGTTGTCTGTCTATAAACTGAAGCTGAAAAAGTTATATCAGAAATGAGGTGTAAATTTTTAACATTGCACATAATTCAGCTGTTAGAACAATTTAACATTTGGATTCTGCACATGGGATGTGGGATAATTTTTGTCACTTGAAGTCTTTGAAATTGGAAAACTTCCTAGAAGATATGTTCCAACTCAACCACAAGTGACTGAACTGCAGACTCAATAACTCAAAATTGAGGTAGATTGTGTAAATGTCTCTGATCTGTCCCACACAGGGTGGGAGGCTGGGGTACCATGATGGCCTCAAAATCTATTGAGAGTGCTTTGTTTTTTCTGCTTGGTGTTTCAAAAGGATCTGTCACAGCACAATCAATTAAGAAAAGATGAAAAAGGTGCAGCAAATAAAACTGCAGTCAATTAAAGACTGAAGGTAGAATATGGATATACCTGACAGAAGATGAGGTGAATTTTAAAATTAAACAGAATGGCCCTGATAAATTAAATAATGAATCACATTCCAAATTCAATAAAAAATTTTATTGTACATACAACACATGAAGGAGCAGAAGAATTCAAATAGGTGTGGAAGAACATAAATACCCATTTGGAAAATACATTCAGCCAAACAGCTGTCATAGTAACCTTTGCAAATAAAAGTGTAGAAGAAGATTTTTACCAGAGAATTCAACATTAAGTGGTGTATTTCTTCAGAAATCTGGCACTACTACTCATCTTAAATGGGAAAGAGTTGACAAGAATGGGAAAACTCAGCTGTGCCAGCCTAGCAGGTGTGAGGGAAAGAATGATTTCAAAGCAAAGCACACGGTGCTCTTCAACATTGAGCCCTTTTGGTGCTCCTTGCTATGACTTTTACCTAATGGCACCTGGTTTGTACCAGCCAGTGGATTAGCAAGTGATCTTTTTAGTAATTTATGTAAAAAAATACACATAGATGTTTGTGGAGCTCTTAGTGGATCAAGATCTTTTCTAGATTATCCTTGTCTTTGATTTTTTTCTTTTTGCCATGATAACCCAATGAGTGTTTTGTATATGGTCACATTATTAGTGCAGATTATATTACAGAGTAATATGGAAGTATGAAAAGCAGATGACCATAGAACCACAGAATGGTTTGGGTTGAAAGGAACCTTAAAGATCATCTCATTCAACCTTCCTGCCATGGGCAAGCACACCTTCCACTATCCCTGGTTGCTCCAAACCCTCTCCAACCTGGCCTTGGAGAGGCCCCAACACTTCCAGGGATGGGGCAGCCACAGCTTCTCTGGACAACTTGTTCCAAGGTCTCACCATCCCCACAGGAATGAATTTCTTCCTAATATTTAATCTTTTTCCCTCTGTCAGTGTGAAGATATTCCCCCTTGTCCTGTCACTCTAGGCCCTTCTCCAAAGTCCTTCTCCAGCTCCCTTGGAGCCCATTTAGGCACTGGAATTTGCAGAGTATGTAGAGGAGTTACAGGCATTTTAAGCTGAAAAGCTACATTGTCATGTTTAAAAGGTAAACCAGGCCTCTTCTTGTCTCCATCTGTGCATGGGAAAGCAAAGACAGAAAAATCTGCCTCTCTAACAAACCAGTCCAACTGCTGCCTGTGGTATTGTGATCAGTAAATGGAAAACTTGTTGCAATGGGAATCAACGAGATGCTGACTGCAGTGGTCTGGGCTCATGTCACCGAACCATTCCGACAGGTACTGCTGGAAGCAGGGGTGGGTGGATTCTGGTAACAAGGGATGCTTCTGAAATTAATAAACATCACTTGATCTAGATCCTCAAAGCTGAGAAAAGCCAATTGTTTTCCCTTAGCACAGCAAGAAGGAAATTTCACAAAACAAGAAGTTACAGCTAAAATGAGCAAAACTATTTAAGGGGAAAGGAAAATAATGTTTATGATGAAAAATACCATGGTAAGACATTTACACAAATAGGAAAGAAATATGTACCTTCACAGTGTTGTGTTTTGGTACAGAGTATCTTTTGTGGATGTTGTTCCTTCTCTTGCCATCTCTTTTTGACCTGTGAACTGCATTATGTGTTGATAAAATTGCTGAAGTTTCAGGAATATATTCATGCAGGTCCATCTCCTGTTTCTAAGAGAAAATCCTGATAAGTTTGGTAAGATGACTGGAGGTTACTGTCATACTATTTTTGCCCTATCTCTGGTCATAAAACTGATATTGCATCTTAACTTCTAACTGTAATATGAAATCTAAATCTTTAGCTGATTTCAAGGCTAGAGCTCCTCTAATACCTGGCCTTTCATCCTATACCACTTGGTCTTGTTCTTTCCAGGGTTCATTTGGCGTTATTTTATGCTGTTGCCTAGAGATTTTAGATGATGTAAAAAAATTCCTGAACTTTGACTTTTACTCTGGCATGAAGTGCAGCTCCTTTTCCTGTTCTTTATATTCTGCCAGAAGAAGCCAACATTGATGATTGCACCTTCTCCCAGGGAGTTTTTACAACAGTTTTATTACACTTCAGTCAGTTGATAAAAATAACCACATTTCACTGTTTCTGTAACCTGAACATCTTAATGTCAACCATCATCGCACCTGGGTAATGGGCAATTAGTTTTTAAATCTGGTCTGACTCATTTTCTCTCTTATGATCTCCATTAAACTCTGGCAGAGATATCCTTCCTAGATCTTTAGTGCTGTTTCTGGCTTTTTTAAGCTGGGTTTTTCTTCTCCTTCCTTGTGCATCCTGTATATTCTAGTGTGTGTGAGTTAAGATTTGCCATTTTAAAAGGATTTCTTGCTTTAAAATTACTATGTCTTGAAACCTGGCTTCATCTTTCATTCAGCATTGGCTGTAAAAAAAAGCAGCCAGTTTGGAAGGAAATTAATATAGAAGTTAGAAGTAATTAAAATTCAGAGTTGGCTGGACACTTGTGAAAAGTGCAGATGACTACCTGTGTCCACATATGCAGTGCATTTGTCTAAGTTACTGGCGTGTGAAAAGCAAGGGACGGAACGAAAGCTCCTCTTGCTGCCATAACTACAGCAGATGCTGCTTGATGCCTGCTGAAATCCAGAAATATGCTCTCATCCTTTTACTGCAGCCTGGTCCTACCTCTTGTGCCTTTGATTTCAGACCTCTGACCTTGCATTTCCTCTGTCATCCTGTAACAAACAAATAAATAGACAAGAAGGTGATAGTGTGGGACTCCAAGTTATTGACAAGAAGAGACTGCTCAGAGATGCTCCATTCTTGGCAGTTTAAAATTCTCTGTTTCTGTCTGATTTTAATTAATAGGCTTGTGTTTAAGATGAAACGTATTCAATTTGTGCACAGTGTAGAGACTGTCACACTACAAGATCAGTTACATACATAGCAATACAATTATTAAACTCTGCTGACAAATGTACCGTGATATTGATAAAAAAGCAATAACTTCAATGTACATGTCAAAATCAGCCCTGATAGCTTATTACAGATTGTTAGATGAACATAAATATCTAATGTTCAGCCTGTAGTGTTCATTTGTACCATGGCATGAAGGTATAGGCCAGAGAATTAATTCAAAACACAATGCTGAGTCTCTGATATTCACTGAGTCTAAGTTGCATCTTTCCAGGCATTCATGAAAGTATGGGATATTATTTCCCCACCCCAGGACCAGGCTGCAGGGAACTGCTGACATTCAGCTCCTTAAACCTCTTTAAATGCCCCTGAGATCTTTTGGTTCTGGCCAAAATCCAACAACTTATCCATAATCACCTCTCCATGTTTCCAAGAAGAGAGCACGGCTCCGCAGGCTACCTGGGTTGTGCTGTCCCCCTCCAGCTCCCTCCCACAGGGACCAGAGCCACAGTGCAAGTTTTCCCAGTGGAAAAGTAGGTTATGGGCTGGTCAGTCTGAGCCTTTATGAAAAATCTGCTATCACATCAGCATATTTGCTTATTTTTATGCCTGCTTTTTTAAAGGAAAGGGAAATGGGGGCCATAGCCTCAGATAGATCCCTCTTCCTCCTTCATTCATCAGTTTTCTTAACTGCATTTAGAACCCTAAGTTATGAACAATCTATTTTTGAGACTCCCAGATTAAAATAAAATGGTTTCTATGGTTGTGGAGCTGGTGAGGCTGTTGAGATGGACAGGCCTGAAGTACTGACAGAGGCAGTGGTGAGCCTGAAAACCTGCCACAGCTTTCTCCATGTGGGTAGCATGGTGGGCATTGGGCACCACAGCATCCAGCCAGCTGTGAGCTGGCCAGGTGGAGTCAACCCTCTTCTTCTTTTTCATGAAAACATGATCACAGCAGCCCCTGTGTGAGGATTTGTGTGGCAGAAGGGGTTTTCCCACCCACATCAGCAGAAGAGAGGCTGATGCTTTTGTTTTGCTTCCCAGTGCCTTGTACCTCTGCTTTGTGAAGAGGAAATGAAAGGTATATTTAGTGATGGCAGTTGTGTGATTTACTCTGGTGCTAAGGCTTTCTTTTAAGGTCATCAGCTGCATGATCTCTTCACATAGCACTTTCAGTTGATTACGACTTTTAAGTGTTTTCCTGTTGGCCCTTTTTTGTTTCTTAACTTTTTCTGCCTTTTCTGCTACATTTTTCCAGTGAAAAATAGCCACTGCAAAGAGTTTGTTTGCTTGCTGGTTGTAGAGAACCAATAAAATCAGCACTAGCATCAGCTTCATTAGAAGAACATGGATGAACCTCATCCAAGTTCCTTTGAGAGGAAAAATTCCCACCTTTTTAATCAAATGTGGCAGAGGAACACCTAAGAAATCAGTATTTCATCTTCAATTAGCATTTATGGATTTCAGCTGTCTTGATCATCAAGCCTGTACACAGATGAAATTTATTTCACTAATAAATATTTTTCCTATGAAGAGTACAATTCTAGTTTCTCAAAACAAAAAAAAAAAAGGATTTCATTGTTAAAAGGAAAATAGTTAGCTTGCACCAATGAATGTAATAATTCTTCTTTGCAAACCCACAAAGCAGGAAGGTTGGATTACATCTGTTCAACAGTGAAAATCTACCAAAGGTGTGACATCTCTGATCTGATGTGCAGGTAATTTATACTATTGTGCCACATTAAAGCTGAGATGTAAAACCAAGGACTTGGCTTTATGCAAATGACAAAATACTGTGATTTTTTTTTTTGTGAGCACTTCTGGGTAATATTACCAAGTAATTTACATTTTAAAAACAGTCACTATACCTCAGTTACTTGCTTTTTTCCTCTTCACTCAGTTGTACCTTGAGTAAAATGTCTCCTTTTAAGTGTATTGACTGGGCACACTTTGGGCTGGAACCTCATCCTTCTCCTATTATGACTCAGCTGCCCTATATTTGCATCCTTTATTTTGTCAGATAAAAGGGGAAAAAAAACCCAGCAATCATCATACTGCAGACCAACTCACTGCTAATTGTAGTCTCTGAAGAAAATTAAGATGCTCTAATACACCATTAGAGTCTCTACAATTCTTATTAGGCACCAGGATATGTTTCCCTAATTAATAGTTCCTTTAGTGTCCAGATTAAAAATAGCTGTTAAGAGCTCTGGGTGGATGATACAGCAGTATGAAATAGCATCACACCTGTCTCCCTGTTGCAGCTTCCCAAGTGCAATAGGAGTCAGAATTTCCCTCCTCATTAAACAAAAACACTGATAGATAGGACATCACTTGGCATCTCCAAAGTGATACACCTAAGACATACCATCTGCTAGGAAGTTGCAAAAACATAGCCTGAGAAAAGTGGGACATCAAGGTGGAGCTTAATTTTCTTTAGTCAGTTTTCTGTCTATCCTGGACTTGAGTGGGGATGGTGCCGGCACAGCTCCTGATGCCTGTAACTTTAATGGCACAAAGGACAACAGTAAAGGAGCATGGCTGGGATTGCAGTCTTTTACGAATAGGGAAATGTCAGGAGAAATAGGGAAACTGCTCCCAAGATAGACACACAGAGTAACGGGGAGATATTACTTTTGAAGGTAGCAGTAATCCCAGTTTAGGCCTCCCCTGTTGTGATGAGCGCTCTCAGTACTGAATTATGAAGTTCCTTTTGCTTTCCCTTCCCCTTGTCACAGGAATTATTTTAGGAGTACTGCAAAGTGCACAGAGCCTGACTTGGAGCTCAGCCTCTGCTTTGAGGTCTTCAGGCACTTGCTGAAGAAGGAGATTGAAGCTTCAGATGCTAAGGTGACCATAAATCCCAGATGTCCTACTTGCAGGAGAAGTAGGACAAGGGAAACATGAACAGACACCCAACACCCTTCCTCTCTGTGCATCACCAGATCCAGACCTGGGTTTCAGGCTGAGAAACAGCCTGAGAAATCAAAGTGAATAAAAAAAGATGACTTTCCAGCTGCATTTGCAATGGCAATTTTTGGGCACCCTCCTTCAGCATTCTGAGCACTGTGAGTCTCAGTCAGGTCCCTGAGAGCTGGAGACAGAAATACGGGAACATTCCCATCTGCTCGCAGACAGCCTCAGTCTTTCAGACATCCAGCAGCCCAGCTGGAGACACTGCTCTGCTCAGGTTGCCAAACAAACAGACAATTGGATAAAATCTGGGGGCAGAAAAAGTGGCTCCATTTGGAGTAACAAGGTCATCCTAGTTCAGCTACATGATTTCCTACTGCAACAGCAGGTCTGGCAACACCAGCCACCCCATGCAGCTCCAGAGAGTGTTACCTGCCTCCCTCCTGAAGGCCAACCCTTGTATTTCTCATATAGTTATTCAAATAAAAGACTTCTAGCATAGCATTCCTACCTTTCCACTGCAGAGCACATATCTACTACTCAAAAAAGCATCACTCTTACGTGCTGGTGCTTATAGCACAGTTATAATACACAATAGATCATCACCTGGACTCTTCAAAAATTAAAGAGTAAGGGCTTTAAACTTAAATACAGTAGGTTTAGATGATGTATGAAGAAGAAATTCTTCCCTGTGAGGGTGGTGAGGCCCAGAGAAGCTGTGGCTGCCCCATCCCTGGAAGTGTTCAAGGCTAGGTTGGACAGGGCTTGGAGCAACCTGGGCTAGTGGAAGGTGTCCTTGCCCATGGCAAGGTGTTGGAATGAGATGGTTTTTAATGTATCTTCCAACCCAAACCAGTCTCTTCTGAAAGAGAATCATAATCCTTTCTGTCTTAAAATCCTGGGAGCAAAAAGTCTCCATGGTTTATAGCATACTAGTCCTTGGAGTCACCATAGATGGGTGCATTACCTGGAAAACACACACTGTTATCCAAAGACAGGCTCTGAACATGATCTTCACAGAAGAAACATCTCTGGTCCGTTACCAGGTCCAGCCTCCACAGGTCCTTTCAAGTCCTCTATCAGCAGCTTGGGTGTTCCCAGTGCTCTGCCTGGCTTTGCCATGTAAAGGAGGATGATTTCCTGGAAGGAGGCCAGTGCCGAGACCTTCCCCTGATGTTGCAGGAGCTGTTATAAAGCATGCAAATGCTACACATTGTTTCTGCATGTCTCAGTTGGAGTTTCTGAGCCCTTACAAACACGTACAATCACTCCTTTGCCCTCCCTGCTTCTCTTCAGGCCTAAGGCAAAGGCTGCTGCAGAGACCACCTGGGTTAAATTAGCACAATTAAACAGTGTTAAGCTGCTCTAGGAAATTCAATGCTGTTTTCTGTGTTGCTGAAGTCATGGTACATGGCTGTCAAATTACTGTTTGGGAGCAGGAGAATGACTTGTGGGAGGAGCTTGGAGCCAAAACCCTCACCTGTGTGCTTCTGTGTATGTAAAGCTCCATCTCCTCATCTAAAGCAAATCACAGAATCACATAATAGTTTGGTTTGGAAGGGACCTTAAGATTATCTAGTTTAAACCTCCCCACCATGGGCAGGGACACCTTCCACTAGACCAGGTTTCTCCAAGCCCCATCCAGCCTGGTCTTGAACACTTACAGGAATGGGGCACTCTGTAACAATGTTTTACTATCCTCATTGTAAAAAACCCATGCCTATTAATGTGCTGGCCCTTTGCCCCTTAACCATTTTTAATTAAAGAACAGCTGTGCAGGGAAGACTTCCACCTGGTCACCTCCAGGATGTGGAGCTGATCACCAGCAGCTGAAACTAGAGAAGTTCAGCTACTTGCTGTGCAAGGATGGGTAGGATCAGAGTTATCATGTGATGGATAAAGTGGTGGTCACCCTATTGGAAGTGACCTTTTAGTGTTGTCATTCTTCCTCTGTAAATAGAAGCATTTGATGGGCTCAGGTGTTAGCACACATAACTCTGGAGAGAAACTACATGTCAGGGCTAAACTCCTTCTCTTCCTCAGGTCTCAGGGGCATATGGACCATGTGAGATAGGTCCTCTTGAGCCTTTCTCTCTTATCTTTGAGGGTGAATAAATGAATCATGAAGCTCAGCATTTAAGCCCAGTCGTGGCCAATACTCCAGGAAGAAGATGGGAACACTTGGTAGAGCTCCATTTCTAACATCTGGAAAGTCAGAGGAGAAACAGAATGCAAGAAAACATGCAAACATCATTAGTGGAGAAAGATAAGTGTGCTTTTTCCATTTTACTAAATCAGATTCCATAGGTGATGGGGGGTTTTTAAGCCTAACTATCCCTTTAAGAAATACTAGAAACACCCGTCAGAGACTTGTAATGAAATAACATTATTTATCAGTATTAAATATAGATAAACAAAAATGAGAAACAGGCTTAATTGAAACCCTCTGTGAAATCTGGCTAATCAGTTTTCATTTCCAGAAGGCTTTAACTTATGTTATTTAATTTATTATTTATCTGTTCTATTTTGATTTTGCTTTTCAGCCCCAGTGCTGGGCTTTGGATGCTTTAGAAACATGTGGTGAGAGGTTGGAAGTATTACCCTGACTTCAATCAGGCCAATACTTCCACCATGTTTGATTATTACTGAGACTTTGATAAGCTTAATGATCACACAAGGGTTCTCCTAACTTCACTGGTGACACTCCTTTTGAGCCCAGGCACATTACAATGTATTTCCTGTCCTCCAAAGTGCTTTTCCTTTTGGATCCAGTCACACCTCCATCCCATGCAAAGGCAATGAAATTTCACTTTATTTCTTTAATTTATAGGCATCAAAGTTGCTGAATCAGGAAACTGAGGTTATAGATGTTGAAGAAACAAATCCCACATCGTGACAAACTGCTTTTTCGGCAGATTTTCTCATGTTCCCCATTCTGAGTCATTGTCACACATTTTAAAGGCCAGAGTTACACATGAAGCTCTTGATGGTGAGATCTGAGCCCTTTCTTGTGGTTTCTGCAGGCAGACTATGCTGTCCTGTACCTCTGCTGGTTGCCAGTAGCTAATGATGTTTAATTCACATCACTTCAGTACTTCCTGTGTCACTGGAGCGTGTGACATTGCCCACCAGAACTGAAAGTGAAGTGGTTAAATTTGACTGTGTTAATTGGATTCTAATTAGCCCAACAATGCTACTCATCTCTGCTCAAGTGTAGCTCACTGAGAATCCACCTCTTCATGGGGAGGAATAGGAGAATTTGGGGGATGAAGAAAAATTCAAATCAAGGAAAACAAGATTAAAACTGGATAGAACAGATTAAACTTTTTGTGCTTAGCTCTAGGAGTGATTGGCCCTCTGCTTCCTCGAACATCAAAACTTTAAAATATCTGGGTCATTCAGGGTGGTGGTCAGGGAAAGCAGAGCATCATTATCTCTTTAAAATGCACTACTGGATTTTCCCATTTCAGCAAGTATTTTCTGGCCTCTCAAAACCACAATCTATAGTTGTATGCACAAATTTACTCTCACAATATACCTTGGAGATAAAGCAATTCAGTTGATCCCCCTTTTGTAGGCTGGGGTGTTTAAAGGATTTTCCTGGAGTCACTATGGAAAATCCCAGCAAAAGCAGAGAGGAGCCATGGGCCTGCAATGCTCCTCTCCAGTTTTGACACAGGAACCTTATAACACTTAAGGAATTATTAAAATGTTTAAATGAGTTGAAATGAAAGGCTCTGTCCAGAGCTGGAGCCATCATTTGGATTATTGACTCATTTCTTTGGAAAATACCCAACTGCAGCAGTACTATGAGTGCAATTAGAGCCAATGGAGAATCCTCAAATGGAAGGCAAATCAAAAGGAAACCATCTATGTTTTATACTTCTCTTCCATCTCAACACTGATAGAGAGCATGGCTGTGCATATATCTCAAACAAATGTTGATTTTTGTGCTTGTCAGCGAGTTGGGCTCTGGGGGAATTCTCTGACAGTGGCCGTACTGAGATAGAGCAAGAAACAGGGTGAACAGCTCATGGACTTTAAGATCTCCTTTAAGAAGCAAGCTGGAGTCCCTGCCTTTGTCCTTTTCCACCCACCCTCATCCTCCTTTCACGCCCAGAGTTTCCATCGTTTTCCTCACCAGGAGCACTTGGGAGCAAATTGTTCAGGATGGAGGGAAGTGGGCACAGATGTGACCACCTGCTGCATGTGCCTTTCTTCTCATGGGCTTTTAAAAAGGCACATCATATTTTAAAGAGGAGGAGGAAGAGCCAGTGGCCTTTGGTGTTGCTCAGCACTGACACAGCTGGAGCTGGCCGGGGGTGGCAGGGTGTTATTTTTTACAGGTTGGCAACCAGACGCTTGTTGCAATGATATACTTTTTTTCTTTCTTCCAGAGATTGCCTGAGTATAGATGTGCCAACACAGGTTCCGGTTTTACCACAGCTAATTCTCTTATTTCAAAGAGCGGAAATATCCTCGGACAAATCTGCTTTGTCAAGGTTGAAAACGTTCCACACCACAGATGGTGACCATAAGGTGCAAGTGAGTTTTCAGCGGAACTGGTGACACCCTACCCATTTGCTTCACTGCTGAAGATTTTAAAACTAGTTTTTGTTATGAGAAGCTGAGCAAGATACTTCTCTCCAAATGTCTCTTCCTCCTGTTAGCTCCTCACTTCCATATTCATGGCACTCCTGCTGCTACTAGCACTACCATGCGTAGCACCTACTGCAAATTGTCCAGTTCCTGTTGTTAGGATGGCAGTTCCCTTTGGTTTTTGAAAAATTCATTAAGCAAGGGAGAGGAAGGGGCAGCGGAGTCCTGTTATGGTCCAGCACCCTATTGTAGGAGGTATTTTTCCCCCAGGTGTGTTCTTGCAGGATGGTTCAGTGGGCTGGTAACCAGATGAGCACCTCTAGTTTTATGCAAAGGACACTGGTTGTATTTAAGTGATGAGTTGTGCTGCAGAATAAAAAAGCCCCAAAATTCTGTGTGCTGGAATATCGTGGGGAGTTCCCTAGCAATGGTTCGGGGATTTTCAGGCCCTTCAAACACGGTGTGAGATTTTTCTTGTGGACTGAACAGAACCTCAACAGGAATGGCAATGGCAGCTTAAAATAATTGGTGCCGGGCTCTTCTGATTCCTCTTAACTGAGAGGTTTTATGTTAATATGAGAGAACCCACCTGTGGTTGGTGGTCTCAGTAGCTGCATCTAATTTTTCCCTTTTGTGAATTCCCCAATTTCGTTATGATGCCTCTCTTACTGATTTGTGGTGCAATCATTGGTCCTCACTTCTTTTTTCTCCCTGACTAATTCCTTCCACAAAGAGAAATGAAGTTTAAGGGTGAGGGGGAATAAAGGTTGGCTTGCTCTGGATACAATAACAAAAATGCAGGAATAATGCACTGTCTTTTAGAAAGTGAAACAAAATGTAAAAGCCAGTGGCAAGGTCTTCTCTCCACAAGGAGCTCACCTTCCTTTTCCGTGCCTTTCTTTAACTAGCTGACTTCAGGAGGGGTTTGTTAGCAGAAGGCCAGGTACAAAAATTACTTTGATTTCATAAGGAGGTGGTGTTAAGCATTAAATGTGCTTTGGGGCAACTCCTGCAATTCCTCACCCTCCTCATTTGTGGTACATCTTCTTCGAGTGAAAACTTTTATACACATCATCTCACTGTAATTCACACTCACTCTCATTCTCATTTGGGGGCTAAATTCAATACAAGCAAGTGCACAATCCCCAGATTAGATCCCACAAAGAGAAGCCCAGTACATATGGCTCCTCCTTGCTTCCTTCACTGTTATCCTTGCACCAATCCAAGCTATTTCTTTACCTCTGACATCTCTCCATTCCACTATTTCCCCATTTCTCTGCTGTGCCTCCAGGCCATGTTCCCATCTCCCTGCATTGCTCCATCTCCTTTTAGCTTCTCTGCCAGGGTGGCATTGCCATCTCAGTACATCACTCTTCATCTATCTCCTCTCCTGACACTTTCTAACACAGTTTCAACCCATGGCTGCTCCCTCCTGGCTCCAACATCCTTTGTGTTGACTGCATAGAGCATAAGCTATTGGACTTCTCATTCAAGACCTTCTGTGGCATCATCCTTCTTTTCCTTTCATTCATATGTTGCCTTTATAATCAGTTTCCAAGATCCTCCTTTAAACTTTCTCCTCTCTGCTCCTCAAATCTATCCTTCATTACAGTACTTGCAAAAGAGTTGACAATAATTTCGTCATGCCTATCACACTGACCCATTTGTCTTGTTCTTTTTGTATGTCACTTGCTCTGGTTTTATCTAGTGTTCAGCATTATCACAGTATCTTAACACATATCTCAAGGTTTTGTATGAGTTTTGCTATCATGGAAGGAGGATGACATGGAAATAAAAACCACCAGATATTCAGAAGAAGATCACAATACTGAAAGCTGGGTCATATCTTCTGCTGGCTTCAATTGGAGCAAGACTGAAGCCAGTGAGATTTATCTTCCCAGTGCTGCTGTAAATTAGGGTAGCCCCACTTGAGCCTTCTGCCTGTAAAAAGATCTGTTCTTGTTAGAGCAATGGCAAATTATTAACTCTTTTGAGGCCCACCTTCTTCAAGCCTGTTGGCATGACCTGTGAGTGCAAAGAAGCAACATGATCTCTGCATATACTCAAACCAACCATACTAACATAAACACTGAAAGTATTGTAAATAGGTTCCTCCACTGCTTAAGGAGACATGCAAACTATTTCCCATCCCCTATAAGGTGTCTAATTTAAATATTTTAAATAAATTACTGATAATAAAATTCAGCAGTGTAATACTTCTTTGAATATTTTAAATCATATATAAATTGTTCAATGAAGTTGATCTAGTCTTAGCATACTTTTCAAGAGATTTAATAGTGCATGATTTAAATGTATGATACCATTCTGGTATATTGTATGGCATATTACACAGATTTAAATAGTCCTGGTTGGGATGAAGGTTTCATAGCTCAGTGTTTCTGTAGTTTGACAGATACATCTGCTGGCCCAGCAATAGTTTCTGTGCAGTGTCTGATGATCCAAGCGTGAGGGAAGCTTAATTTCTATATACCAATTGTCAGCTGACATAGTGCATATTAAGCACGTTCTTCCAACATATATTTGTGACCATTTTGAAGATGCTTTTTACATGGGGGAAGAATTGAATCTATATCCAATATATGTTACTAAAAACAATGTTAGTGCCATCTTTTGGGCAAGATTTTAAAGCACATAAGTCAAGAAATTTGATGGTCTAATTCCACTATAACCATCCAGGAGACCATTTGTACAGCTTGTGTTTTCCAAGGGAATATGCTTAAGACAAATGAAAAAAGCTTTACAGTGCTTCTGAAGTGATGTTATTTCGGGTTGCAGAGCAGTCAGACAGTATTGGAAAGTGGGACTTTTTAATAGTGTAGTGGTGTCACTACTTCCAACTTCTGACTCATCAGTAACTATTGCATATTTCTCAAGTGGAGGATTTTTTCCAGTAACTTGCTGTTCTGAATGAGTTTATAGTGAAATGCTGAGCCAATGTTACTCTGAGTAAAACAACAGCTTTGTTAACATCTACATTCATTCAGTTTTTCTTTTTCCTTCACATATTCTTCAGCTCATCATAAACTTATTTCCCTGGACTATTGGTTCTTTGGAGTATTGAGCAGACCTCACATCACAACAAAAGATATTTTATCTGTAAAATAGAGTTACTGCTTTGATTGATGACATAAAAAATTTGGAATATCCCATAATTTCTTCTTTTTAGGAAGAAATTCTTTACTCAGAGGGTGGCGAGGCACTGGTACAGGTTGCCCAGAGAAGTTGTGGATATTCCATTCCTGGAAGTGTTCAAGACAGTGTTGAATGGGGGTTGGAACAACCTGGGCTAGTGGAAGATGGCTGGCATGAGATGGTGTTTAAGGTCCCTTCCAACCAAAGTAATTCTATGATTCTATGAGTTTCTAGAGTTGGTCTTGGACAATGGACCATCTTAGGAAAAAACTATATTGGTCCACTAAAACCAGAACTGATGGTTATCAATTCTCTTAGTCTCTAACTGTCTAAAACTTACACCATGCGCTTAATACCAACACATAGAGCTTGTTTATTCTTGATATAAGGACAACAAATTAATTTTCAGCTAAGGTTCAATTGAGACCTTATAGCTGTTTTGGATTTCATTTTATTGACTTCAATTAATGTACATATATTTTTATGTCTCTGTAGCTCAGGAGTCAAACAAACAGCTCAGTCTGTTTATTTAAGAGATTGCATCATCACACATCTGACAAATGCATTCGCTGCATTTACAGCATCATCACACCAAGTGCATTTATTTGAACTTTCTCCCATGTACATGGGATCACACATTCAGATAAACACAGCTGTGTTTATTTCAGGCTGCACAACTCCAGATTGTAGATGTATGTGTGGAGCCAGTGGACTGCACATGCACTGTACAGGATTTTCAAATTCTTATAGCTGCATTATTTGTCAGCTAAACATCCAAAAGACATAGAAGGCTCTTATTCAGAGCTGGTATAAAGAAGACTTTTTCATTATGTGCTTCAAAATATTATTTGTTGAATAGTTTATTGGGTGAAAATATTTAACCATCTTTGTTAAGAATTAATATCCATACATCGATTTGTCTGGACACTTACTCATTAATGTCTTCATTTATGTCTTGCTTGAACTTACAAGCCATTGATGCAGTGCTGTCACCCTGAGATCATGGTGGGTTGTTCACCAAGGCAGTGGTTTTGCTTTTACTATTCAGGCAAGTAACATTTCTCATGTGAGCTGAAGTCAGTTATTTAATGACTTCACTGTTTGCAGATTGTGTCCTAAAGATGTTTCTTTATTTGCAATATGAATGAGCAAACCTATTCTTAACAGGGAAAGAAAAGAGCAGCATTGTGTGGCCACAGCAGTGGTTGGGGCTGTGACATTTCACAGTTGCCATTGTGGTAATTAAGGCCTTGGTGATTCAAAGTCTTGAAATCAGACATTAAGTAATCCCCTGGTGTTACTCGTGCTTGAGTTGAGCTTAGGTGTAATTTTTTGCATTCTTCAGTAAGAATGCTGGAAAAAACACATCTGACTAAACAACACACCTCCCTAACTTCAGACTCTCCTGTGTCAAAACACAAGGAACTTTAGGAAGAGCTGTGCAAGCTCAGGATTTGAGTATAGAGCCAAAGTTCAAAACAGGACTGAAACCGCTAAATGCACTTTTATACTGAGATACTTTCTCCCAAAATAGAAGGAAAAAAAAAGGTTACATTAGATAAGACCTGGTCTAGTCAGTGACAGCAGGGGTTGGAACTACATGATCTTTAAGGTCCCTTCCAATCCAAACCATTCCACGACTATGTGAAGACCTGCTTTTACACCAATGTAACAAGTGCATTTTTTTAAAAAAATCAATCTATTTCCTCACCCTAACTATGGCTTCTCTTTCAGTCTTAAATACCTACAAAGAGAGTTTAATAATTAATATCTTCCTTGCACTGTGCTCCCAAGGCTTATGCTCTGCTGAACTGTGGTTCATGCAGATGCTAAGGGCAGGTGTGAGACAGAATATCTGTAGACCCTCTCAACTGAGAATTCTTGGGCTTTCAATACATTATAAAAAGTCACTCTATTGGACAGGTTGGAAAATGCTGGTTCCTGGTGTGTAAGGAACCCAAAGAGAAGCTCAAAGCTCATCTCAGGATCAGGAGTTGACTGATGAATACTTACCACTGCAGGAATCCAACACAGTAAGTCTGTTATCCTCCTTTTCCTGAAGCCAGAACAAGAAAAATTAGTGACTTTTCATAATGTTCAGCCCTATATACTGTGGGTAGGATAACAAAGATCCACAGAAACCTACGTAGCATGTGATGTAGAGCATGGACACCCACAGAAAGCACTGTGCCCCCTTTCCAGCAGGAAGTCAGTGAAACCTGGAAGATTGCTCTGAATTTCAGCATATGAGAAAGCAGAACCAGAGCTCACCCTTGCAAAGCCAGAGAAAACAAAACCAATGTGTCCTTCTGATTGCATTTTCACTGCATTAAAATCTGACAAAATGAGTTTGAGAGAGAAGCATTTGGACCAGTGTCAGAAGAGTCACATTCCAGAATGGAGATGTGATGGATCTGAGCTAGTGGGATGTGGGTAACTCAGAACTGTCATGGTGTCAACAGTGGGGCAACACAGCAACAAGCCCCCATGGTAAATATCCAGATTGCATGGCTCTTTTATTATGGTAATTCCAAACTGTTTGAATTAAAGCAAGCTCTGATTTACCTTCCCAAACTGCTGTACACCTTTGTTCAAATTTCTGGGTGTTCTGTGCCTTGAGATGCATGTTAACATCTGGATAAAAGAAAAATGCAAAAGCAAAATGTTCCATAACTGCTGAATTTAAGAGGAGAAGTGTGATTTGGTAGCATTTAATATGCTCTTTGTGTCTGTTTTGCATGAGAAGGAATGATTAGGATTCAGCCTAGACAAGAATAAGGTCATTTGTATATAATTTATTCTTCCATCAGTTGTACTGAAACAACTCTAACTGACCTGAACAGTCTTGTATCGGGGTATGAGGGTACAATAAATATCAGAACCCATCCTATATGAAGGATAAAGCAGGCTTGGGTCTTTG
>NC_092465.1:3860659-3885659 GCF_047495875.1 Pithys albifrons albifrons | reverse complement strand
AGTGTCCTTCAGCTGAATGCTCCAGAGTGGTGCAACCATGCAGGCAGATAAGGTGCCAACTGGCCATTATTTTATATTTCATGCTATTTTTATGCATATTAAAATGCTGGTATTTGATGCCTCAAATGCAGAGCCCTGCTTTGCATATCCTATTGCTAGAGCAGATTGTTAGGAACTTATTAGTGAACTGGCCTGATTCCTTGAGCGTATTTATCATACTTAGCTCATGCAGCATGTGACCAGAACAGGAATAAACTTCACACCAGAGCCCTCCCATCCTGCCAGTTGTAAAAGTGTGGTGTTCCTTTAATTCTTAAAGAAGCAAGTGCGGGGAGAGGAGGAGCACAGTGGAGAAAATGCCAGCCAAGAGGAAAGGGTCGGGAAGATGGTCACTGGCACTGCCAGTATGGAAGGAAATCCAGCAGGAAAAAACATAAATGCTTTCAGACCACTGAAGGATCTCAACTTCCAGGAAAACTCAAGCTGCTTCTTTATAAAACTGATCTGCTTTTTTCCCTGGGACATGAGAGCATAGAAAGTCAGGCACAGAAAAAATTCCACTTCCATGGCAAAGTTGTTAAGAATGAATACCAAGGATTATGCTAATTTTTTTCCCCGATCTAGTCACAGCTACCTTCAAGTCCCACTGTGAAAGTTCACATTTAATAAGGTGTGATTAACAAATGCTCAAGGAAGCCAAAAATTGTGTGTTATGAAATGAAGGGGAGATCTGGCAGCAAGGAAAATATGGAAGAAACCACAGATAGAGTAACACAAGTGACAGGGAAATTAGCGGATGCCTGGAAATTAGGGCTCAGACTGCATTTCTTTGTATGAGAATTTCCTAAGCTTGCACACATACAGTGTTTCCTTTTTTTCTTTATTTCCCTCCACAGCAAAATTGAAAATTCAAGTTTGATACATTGAATTATAGTAGTATTGATTTTGTGATCTGTTTCCTAAACATGAATTTCTGACAATTTAACCTGTTGGTTAAAAGTAAAGCTTGAAGAAAACTCGAGCTTTGGGCTGTAAATGTACTTTGGCTTTGAACCTCCAGCCTTGACCTGGGGGTACAACAAATCCAGAGCTGAGGCAGCTACCAATCCAGGCACAAGTTTAGCCTGGATGGGGAAATCCCATGGCCTCAGCTCAGGGATTTTAGCACGATAAAGTCACTTACTCAAATTAGCTTGAAATCCCAAAGCACTCTCAGCCTAAGCACTCCTCAAACCTCAGCACTGCCAGAAGAAAACCCTCAGGAGTGAGGTGGGAGCTTTCCCAACACTACCAACCACTCAATGGGGTGCACCCCTCCCTCCACCCAGCTGTCCTGCTGAGCCCTCTCAGAGCAACACGTTAATGTCTCCTTGCTAATACCACCATAATTGCTGATTTTGTTCCTTTTTTGTACCTCATAGACTTTTTCCTTTTCCTCGGCATTCTTTTCTGTGTCCTCCTCACTGAACTGCCCACGCTGTCTCAGTCCCTCCCTCTGACTTACTTTTCCCTAACATCAACAAGCCCAACCCTTGTCTTGTTCCACTTCTCCACAGTGTCACTCCTGCTCCATTACTTCAAATTCCCTGATTTTTTTTTGATGCATGCTGCATTTGATGCTCACTACACCCTTCTCTGTCCCATTCTAGGAAACATTTGAGGTCAGACTGGATGGAGCTCTGAGCTGAAGATGTCCCTGCTGATTGCTGGTGGGTTGGACTAGATGACCTTTAAAAATCCCTTCCAATCCAAACCGTTCCAGGATTCTCACCCCACAGCTGTGCTCCATCCAGTTACCCAGAACTTTTCCTCTCCTCAAACAAAAGTCAACCACCTCCACTGCTTCTAATGCAGACTTGTCTGTACCCATTCTCCCCAAGGCTGGCTCATGTCCCTCAGTCTTTGGCTGCTTTGCTCATCCCTTCCACATGGCATTTGTTCATCACTGCACCTCCCACTCATGCTACCTGGGGCCTCCCCCCAGCCAACACAGAGGTAGCCTGGGTGGGAATCATCCATATTTTATAAATTAATTTAGAAATGAGATGAATAAAATACTTCATATTTTCATATCATTACTAAAAAGGCCATACTAGAGCTATTTAGTCTAACACATCCATATCAAGGCCTCAGTTTTGATCTGAGGGAACCTGACAGCTTGAGTAAAGTTCTTTGTTCAGACACCACACAACATACCTTAGCACTGTGCAGCTGTTACAACACTAATTGAAATATGTTTTTAAATGTATCAGGTTTCTGAACATTTGCAGAATTATTTTCTTCCCCCCGTGTGCAAAACCCAGGATTTCAGCCATTTAAAAGGAGGGTCTAATCCCTACAATGTGTTAGTAGGCCATAAAATAAAGCTGAAGTAAGGTATTTTATATTGGGGATGGGGATAAGTCAAGAACTGTAGGTGGATGAGGGGGACCTACAATTGTAGATGGATGAGGAGGACCTACAATTTTAGGTAGTCACAGAATCCTAGGATGGTTTTTGTTTGAAGGGATCTTAAAGAACATCTTGTTCTACCCCTGTGCTAGGGGCAGGGACACTTTCCACTATCCCAGGTTGCTCCAAGCCCCATCCAACCTGGTCTTGAATACTTCCAGGGATGGGGCAGCCACAGCTTCTCTGGGCAACCTGTGCTACTGTCTCACCATTCCTACAGTCAAGAATATCCCTAATATCAAATATGCTAATATTTAAATTCACTCCCTTTCAGTTTGAAGCCATCATGCCTTGTCCTAGAGCACTGTCATGCAATGTCACTTCATTGATAACATCAGTGGCATACAGAGAAGTCAAAAGGAGGCAGATTTTAACATCCCACCTCACAGGTTTTCCCAGTCTCATCTGACAGCACCTGTGTCATCCATGGGGGATGGAGCTAGGAGAGAGGAACCCAAGGCAGCTCCCAGAAGGGCTCACAAAACACTTGTGTTTCATCAGGTGCATGTGTGATGTAAATGCCACATTCTACGGTAAAACTGAAGGACAAATCTCTCTCAAATATCTAGAGGAAATATTTGGGCTTTATTTATTATTTTATTGCACGAAAGAGGTTCCCACAGGGGCCCACACTCAATCTGCAGATGGGAAATTACAACCTTTCTCCTTGCAAAGTCTCTGAAATTGCATTTCTGTTAAAACAACAACAATAACAACAAAAACTCTCCAACAGTAGATATCTCTCAATCTTCCTGGGCTAAAAGTCTTTGATTAAAAAGCTCTGCCTTTCCCATGTGCAGTGGTATAAAAGTCACAAGACATCAGATCACAAGCTGTCACTGGTCCCAGACTAAGTATCATCCATCCTTTGCCTAAGGCAAGTGGGTCTTTTTTCTATGGGAGGGGTCAAACAGGAATTCCACTCTTTGGAGGGAAGAAGGAAACATTTTTGTGACAGTTTGTTTTCATTTTTTAAAGGCAGTTCTTTTGAAGCTCTTTGGGGGGTTGAATGTTAGATGTAATCCCAATGGAGACAGATTAGTGGCCAGAGCACAGCAAAGTGGTCAAAGGTGCAGGATAAATGCAATTTATATATAATTGCCCAAGCTGCACCTGTTCCACTTTTAATAGGAGACCTTGTCTACAGAACGAATTTCACAAGCACAGAATATATCCTTTTCTTTTCTTTATTTGAGTGTAAAATGGGGAATTCAAAACTTGTATCATAGTAAAGCAAGAAAAAATAACCTTTAAATAGCATGTAAATTTTTTATGAATCAAGCTCTAAATAAAGAAAACTCCCGAGCTGGGAATTCAAAATACTAGCCAGAGAGAGCTGATTTGCTACCAGGCTCAAGAACAATATTTAGTTTACAGAATCAATCTGGAAATAAAACTAGTGCTTGCATCAGCATGAAAGCTACAAAAATAAAAGAGAGGTCTTAATAAAATATACAGTGGAAAAGGAAAGGATGAAAGCAATAGCACAGCTATGAGGCCCTCAACAGCCCACACAAGTAATAAAGTAGAATATGATGTAATATAGAACAACAATGAAAGGATTTTAAATTTCTAGGTAGGATTCTGAAGAACTGTTTCCAGCTTTTGTTGCAGAGAAGGCACACTAAGAGTTCCCTTGTGAAGCTACGTTAAGCTGGTGTGTGGCAGACATGGGCGTTGGCGATGGCAGAACAAACACTAACCTTCACCTTACTCCTGAATCAGTGTTGATGACCAAGGGGGATTGGACCAGGAGCCAGGCTATTTCTCTATTTTTAGATGCTCCATTCTTTTTGCTCTCATGCTCTCTTACCCACTCCTGTTTTTCCTCCTTAACACAAAGATTTTCTTGCTCACCAAAGCAGTGATGCTATGCCATGAAGGCAACCACCTTCTTCACCTTTCGTAAGGAAAGTGTCTTGAACCTTGTGCTAAGCAGCTTGGAAAAATCTGAGATTAGACATGTGCCCTATTGGCTCAACTAATTTCAGCTAGACCAAATTAGGACATGTCCATAAGACTTCACAGGAAGATCATGTGAGCACTGAATTCCTGTGGTACCTGCCATGCTCTGCACCCTAATTAGAGTGCTGCAAGCCCTGACCTTAAAGAAATAGAACCTTGTGAAGCTCAGACTCTTAAGAAGGACATGTTACTACTCTCAAAATTAAATGGCATCCCAAAATTAACTTGGCAGAATTTAGTCCTGCAACAAACAGTGGCCTCTACACTAAATTTCAGATGAGCCAGAACTGATGCAATTCACTCATTGCAGTAATGGAATAAATTTTCCTTCTCCTATTGCAGAATACCACCAATATTGTATAAATTAAAAAATAGGGATTATGAAATTTGGGACCCTTGTTTTACTGAGCTTAAACTGTGGCAGGCATGGTGTACAAAGGTGATCACAGAGTTTCTTGTTCTGCAGCCACATGGTCCTATCAAAAGTTCCTGGGTTGACACAAAGAACCAGACAAATCCTGTTCTTGTCCTGGCAGGAAACTCAGTTCTACTGCAACACCTGAAATATTCCTTTTTTTCTCATTAATAACACTTGATTGGGAATAAATGATAATTAGGGCACAGGTTGCAATAGGTATGTGGACGATGAAAAGGGGTGACAAACAAAACTCTGATTGTTCCAATATCAGAAAAAATTCCTAAGAAAGCACACAGATTCTTTTTACATAGGAAAACATCGGTATAGAAAACATCCACTATTTGTGCTTCTCCAGGAAAGACAGGAAGTGTTCCAATTCCTCCTAAAACAAGTTTTTCATGAAGTTACAACAGATTATGATCAGCTGGACAAAAAACATACTCAGAAAAGAAGTTCTTTCTCTTTTTTAAGTGTCAAAAAGTTCATTGAAAAGCCTGGGCCTGCTCTTACAATGACTCCAAATGCAGAACATGGTGTTGCTTTCATTTTGGTTCCTTCCACTGAACACGGGCTGCATTTTCATACCTATGCTATTAATGCAATTACAACCTTTGCCTGAAACTATGAGATTAATTTTAAATTCACTTCAGATGAATCTGAGCCATTAGCCAAAGTGCCAGTGCAGTGTGCCTCCTGAAGGCTGTGCATCAGGTATGGAAGTGTTCAGAGCTCCCAGCCACCTCTATCTAACGCAAGTGTGATGCATGGAGGCTCCATAAAATTGAACACATCCTTAACACTTCCCACTTTATCCAGAGATTTCCATCACAGGATTTCAGGCTGCAGGGATGCCCTGGAGAGGTGGGCTGGTATCATTTCCCTCTGTTTCAAAGATGGGCAAAGGTGAGAGAAAGATGAAGCAACTCGGTGCAATTCTCAGAGGAAGTCTGTGGCAAGGCAGAGGAGAAGCGTGGTGCTCTCAGCCCCAGCGCCTGTGCCTTTGCCACAAGACCATCCTTCCTGTCTTGAAATGCCACGCTCCAGCTTAATGATGTGCTGTAGTTCTTTTGTATTAAATATGACACCATATACACTTTCTGGATCATAAGGCCGAGTCTCATAAAATTGACGGACATAAAGTTGAGGAGCCGAAAGGGACAGAGGAAAGAAGAAGTCCCTGTGCTGCAGCTGTGTGGCATTTCTCTAGGCAGTAGGTTCCTGTGCTACTTCAAGATCATAACATATTTTTGCTTTTACGAATGCAGTTTATTTTGCAAATCAAGGTGATTGCACACATTTCAGCTTGTCAAATTTTCAGCCTTTCAACCATATGTCTGTCGACCTTATGGACTACCAACTTTATGGGATTCAACCATATGTCCAGATCCCAATATATATGAAGGCCAGTTCTAACATAAGAGCTTTACGGTAGTAGTGTAGTAAACCATAATGTTTGCAGATGGCTGTAATAAAATCATTCAGGAGAGGAAAGGTGCAGGGACGTAAAGCCTTCAAAGCTTCTTCTCCTGAATAAACAATTTGGTCTGAATAATGTAGTGGGAAGCACATTCCACCAATGAACTGGCTGATCTTGATCTAGTCCGAAATGTTGCTTTTAATTTTCTTTCCTAATCCCACACGTATTTTAACTTCCTTTTGTATTTTCCTTTGTGGGATTATCTTAAAATTTGGAAGAAAAGTATAAGGAAAAATAACAAAGTAAAGGATTTCATTTTAAAGGCACGGTTCACTTCTAAGTTGTAAATTTTTCATCTGTGAAATACCAAATGGTTATGTGTGGCCTGGAAGATGTATTAATAGAGAGGTATAAGGTTTTTACCATCACATGGTGAGACTGAAGGATGATGTGACTTGCTTCATTTCCTGAAGTGAGACTCAGCTTTCAAAGTTAAGGAAAGTTTCCTCCTGAGTAAGCTTTTTCTAACTCTAGGAAGTTGGAATTTGGTTTATGTCCTGCTGCACAATAACTCACATGATAATTCACATTTCCTTTGTCTAACACAACATGATATCTCTATTATTTGAGAAGCTCTGGTCCTGTTTTCCCCTAACTTAAAACATGCTGAAGCTGATGTGTCCCCCTTGGAGAGCTCTGTCCTGGCTGACAGTGGGGAAGGGAGCATTGTCTGTAAGGTGAACCATGGCAAGCACAGGTGTGATGGAACGTCTTTTTCAAAAAAAAAGTATTTTTTAAGCTGACAATTCGCTATGAGCTTTGGCAAACTTCCTCGAACTAGACAAAAATCAGTTCCTATTCAGGAAAGAAGGGAACTATCCCTGGGCATTAACTGGGAAGTGAAAAAGTGAACTGCAACCTGCCTGTGCTGCTGGCTTGCAAAATCATAGCAAGAGAAAACCCCCTGAGCTGTTTGCTTTCAGATAACTCGTCCAGAGACAGCTCTTCTGCTGCTTACGTCAGTGGAAGTTTTTCTATTGGATAAATGGAGCAGGGTCAGATAGTGTCTAAGAAACAAGAAACACACTGTCATTCTTACTTCCCATGCCAGGCTCGGTGTTGACCAAGTTGCAGCTCTTTCTGAGTGCTAAGGCATGCCTCATTTCAAGAGGGCTTGTTCTGCGAGATGCTGACTGCCACAACTGCCATCACAATTGGCCTGGAATCTTGCACAACACCTACTGACATTCACCCCATCTCATCCAACTGTCCTTCACCAAGCAATAGCCATTAAGGAAAATTAAAAAGTTAAGTTGAAACAAGCAAAAGAATTTTTGGAAAACTCAGCACCTGCTAAACTCTTCATAGTACAAAAATGCTCATGAAAGACCGTGAAGAACACAGCATGAACCTCAGCCCTTCCCTTGGTGCATGCGGCTGCCCTACCTGTGTGCTCATATTTGTGTCGCAGCAGGGAACTGCTCTTCTGGAATGTCTTGTCACATAAGTCACACGCGTACATGCCACTTTCTGTCTTCTTGATCTTCTTTCGGGACAGACAGGAGTCGGAGTCCGTCATGTCATCGAGGCCGGACATGTAGTCTGGTGTTCCATCAAGCAATTCTCCCTGTGAGGGAACCACTTGTCAGCATCACCCACTTCCACCACCACTCCTTCACACGGAGGAGCCAACCACCCAGAGAAGTTAAAATCATGTCCCCTCAGGGTGGTGGTCCCTCTTTGCTTAGGGACCCACTGGCAATGAAACTCTAGCTGATGGGATCACTGTAAATAATGAAGACCCTTCTACTTCTATGCTTCAAGCCAACTTTCTGTCTTTGAGCACTCTGCAATAATATATATTACACAAGCAAACAGTATTTACCACATGAGCACTAAATATTTTCAAGGAGCAGAAAGTACAAAGGGAAGGCTCTTCACGGCCACCAAAAGGTGTTGGAATATTTTACAGAGGTAAGTGTAAGCAACAGCTAAGGGATCATTTCTTTCAAAACACCAAAACTTGGATGTATTCTCTATCTGTAGAAAGGTTTTAATTGAATTTTATATTTAGGTACAAATGTTATTATTATGCAATCCATTTAAATGTATGTCTCCCGACTAAAGGCCTCAAGCTATATTTTTATATTTAATTTTGTAATTTGAAATAGGGAATATTAATAACACTTTTTATCAATGTTCTATCTATGTTAAAACAGCCTTCAGCATTAAGCAATAATGAATGTGGATCAGTAAATTATTAAATTTCTTGATATTTATTTTGTCTTGATCCAAAGAGAGTGCAAACTTGCATGATAACATACATTTCCATTTGCTATCACACAGTTCAGTTTTCTTAGACTAGGTTTGCACTAATTAATATTAGAGAAGATTAAATAGGCTTAAATACATTTACAAAGAGGGCAGATGTACTGTAAATTGGAATAGTGGAACAGCTGTTATGGAGGTGCAGTGCTATTTGTGCTCCTATTGTGCAAAGAGGGATTACAGTCTGTAATGTAAAACCATACCTGATTTTCACATTTGAAACTATAAAACATTTACTAGTCAGTAAAATTACTAATAGACCATAACAGGACATAGGGGAACAGGCGCAAATGTAAAAAGAAATTATTAATCTATAATCAGTTAATCTCATTTAACTAAACTCTGTACATTATATCTGAATACACCCAGCAAAAAGCTATAAAAGTATGAGACTTCTGTGAAGCTGTGCTTTGCTGTAGCCATGCAAGTGACAAAATCCTTTGCTACATCTGCATTGACTCTGGGACAGCCTGAGGGAAGGATTAAGGGTTGTACCCAGGCACGAAGAAGTGCTGACCCAGATTACATGTCCAGGGAAAGACTTTGTCTGCGATTAAAGGCCCTAGCTGCTACCTCTCCAAATAATTTCATTTAATCTCTGTGTTTTTTCAAAGCTGTTCCAGATGACTGGCAGGATTAGAGGACTTGTAGTCTGGAAAGGGCAGCAGGTGGACCAAGGAAGGGGCTACAGGTCTACTTTTCTCAATCTTCAGACATTCATAAGAGAGAACACCTTTCACAGACACAGTGGGTGAACAATTCCCCAAAAAGCATGGAAAAGAAAGCTTTGAGGGCTTTCAGTGAAATACAGTGGCTCTGAGGACGTATGGACCTCTGCTTAGAGGGATACAGCTTTGCATCCAAGTGTGAGTGACTTCCAAAGGGTCTCCCACTGCTCCTTTTCCCTATGGTGGGATATAGTTACACCCTTAAGATATAAGGTTCCCTACAAAGTTTTCTCTTTCTTTTCTCTAGGATGGCATTTTTCATGAACATTATTATTATTATTACTGTTTAAATACAAATTTAATAAGAAACAGCTGAACTGTTAACAGAATAAAATCAGTAAGCATTATTATGCATGTTCAAAGTTATTGGTACTGCTTCTGAATACAAGCAGAGGTACTCCTAAGGTAAGTGCAGGTTTTATTCCTTCTCCAACATATTTTTGCAGGTTGAGACTTAAATAAGCTCTACTAATTTTGTCAGAAATGTTGACTAAAGATTAAGCCTTTTTCTTCTATAAGAGGACATATCACAAAATGCTAAATTCTAGCTTTTCAAAGGAGAAACAGTTGCAACAATTTACCTGAAATCCTTGTTTCCGCTGGTACTTTCTCCTTTGCTGCATATCGGCAAAAGTAGCTGCTCCAGTTGGGTAGGTATAGGCCATATGTGGTAGGAAGCTCATCTGATCTAGTCCTGGGTATGGTCGCAGCCCAGGAATACTGGTCTGGACTGGTGGCATAAAAGTGGCTGGGGGAAATGCGCTCTGTGGTGGAAGTGTTGTGTATAAAGGTTTGGCACTAAATGGGTTCATACCAAATACTGGGTTAGTGCTTTTATCCAGATTATTTGAATTAGAAAACTCCTTCTTGATAAAAGTCAAGTTCAGCGGCTCATCTGAGTTTTCAGATGATGAAGAAACATTGTTGTGTTCTAAATTTACACTATTAGATTTTGTTTTGTTCTTTGTGGCTATAATACTTTTGGGTTCCTTCATTTGTTTTGGTAAAGACAAGTCCAAAGGCTCAGCCTGAAGCTCCTCAGAAGAGAAACTGTTTGGAGTGTAAGAACTACTGTGGGAGTTTTTAGAAGATGTGGAAGAAAGATTTAAAGGAGAAGGAGTATTGCTCCTAGAGTGGTCCAATTTATCAACTGGCTTAATATTGGTAAAATGAGGAGGTTTTGTTAGCCTGAGAGGAGTATCACAATTAGTAACACTGTTATGGAGTTCAGCTATAGATGGTGAAGTTATAGAGTCCACAGGCTTTATTGGAGATCTGGCTGACAAAGAGTCTTTAGTGGGAGTGTTGTTGGTGGCAGCCAGCGCCACCTTGGCACTGGCCCTTTCCAGTGATGGTGACCTGGAACTTGAATACTGGTAGACTTTTCTTTGTTCAAACCATTCCTTCACAAATTCCTGAGGAAGGCCAACAGCAATGGAAATTTTCAGTAGTTCATCAGAGTTGGGTTCCATGTTCATAGCATAATATGCTTTAAGTACAGACATGTGGTCCTTGTATGGGTTGATGGGGCTAGTCATTCCTTTCTCAGAAAGTACTGATGACAGCAAGAGGGTTTGCTTATCAAACACTCCAGGTTTGTTGGGAACCATGTTCTCGTGAGGCTGAAGGACTGCCTTGATTTCTTCGTTCATTTTACACAGGTAACGCTCATGCTGATGCAACGGAATGGGACCAGGAAAACTTTCTTTACAGAACTGGCATGAAAATGGAGTGGATACATTGTGGTTCTCTATCATCTTGTCTTCAGTTACCAGGTCTATTAGGGTTCGCAGCTTCTCTTTTTTAATGTTATTGAGCTGCCTCCTCGAGTCTGTGGTTAAGCTCTGGAGGCAAGCTTTGGCTTCATTGACTTTCTCTAATGTATAGTCAATAATACTTTTAGTGGCACCATTATGACTTACTACTGGAAGACCCACGGGGGGAATATTGGGGGAGGTAACTCCTTGTTCCTCAGCTTGAGAGCATGAATCCTTCATATGGTAAACCTTCAACTTGGAGATCTCTTCAGCCTTGCAGTCCATTTTCTGCCTGGAAACCGTGTTGTCCACAATCTGTAGGACCTTCTGCACCTCGCTTAAATTACTGCCTACCGCAGGAAACCCAAGCAGTGGTGCTTCCATCCCTACACCTAAGTGCTGCATTGGACTTTGAGCAGAAGCATGGACTCCTAAGGGGCTGGTTGCTCCAAGTCCACCATTCATAAAAGGACTAGTTGCACTAAACCCATGTGAGGCCATAAGAACCTTGTACTCATTGAAATCTAGTGGTTCTGTTTTAATTTTCAGTAGGCCTGTTTGTTCAGACATACTAAGTGGTTTGCCATTCTCCAGCTTGTTTCTTAGCTGTGTAATGGCTGAATTAGTAGGAGAGGAAGATACAGAGTTAGGAGAAGAACCCGTCTTGATATTGTTTCTCATTCTGCCATTTACAGAGATCAAACCAATACACTTCTTGCTGCTGATGTGCGAACTGTAGGAGCCAGAATGGGAGAAACGTTTCTTGCAGTTTGGACACTCATACGGTTTTTCACCTAAAATGATAATTAAAACCAAATGTTAATTATCATTGTTGCTGCTATAATTGCAAGTGATTGCATTTGATGTCTAGCTGATCGGCTGTGTACTCACTGATTACTAGTGAGGGAAATATTAATACTATGAATAAGGCCACACACTCTCATTGCTTTACCCTCCTCTTTCTATAGGTCTTGAGATCTGTTTGGACCCAGAGTATCCAGCTGGCAACAGCCATCAAGGCGTGAGATTGGCTCCAGACTGACCAGGGCAGTCACAGGTGAGTAGCCTGTGGGGAAGGAGTCAAATCAAATCAAGAATATTCAAATTTGATTTGGTTGCTCTTTCTTTTTTTTTTTTTTCTTTTAACCCTCACAAAAAATGGAGTTTTCCCTGGATATGAGCATGGCATGACAAACTGAGTCCTGGTGCTAGAACCTCCAAGTCAGCATTGATAGAGCTTGTGCCTGGGCAGAGCCTGGTGACATTTTGTGTGCTGAATGCTGTGTCAAGCAGGAGAGCCATAATGTCCAAGTCATTCAATCTGAGACGTGTGGTGTTCACATGTTATCTGAGAATATGAGTTGTATTTCACTCAGGGGGGGACTTTTTGTTTTGGAAATTATAATGGACTCTTCAGGTTCTGACTGCATGGCAATGAATGAACACTTCTAATTCAAACTGTCAAACCATCTATATTATTTGCAGGAAGCTTTACTATTTCCAAATCTTTCAGCGAGACCATGGTATTAACAGCATGATAAATGAGGATGACTCAGATATCACTTATGAAATACCTTAGTAGCTCCAAGAAGCCAGAAGCAGAACTGTGTAAATTTTAAGCAGTCTTTAAAAACTCAGCTAATTAAACAAAATGCAAATGAGCACACCAGCACCTCCGCTACTCACCACTGTGAATTCGCAGGTGTTCCTTCAGATGGTGTTTATATTTGAAGGCCTTGCCACACTCAGTGCATTTGAACTTGCGATTGCCTGCTCCTTGGGTCAGCATTTGGTGCTGAGAGAAAAAGAAGGGGAAAAGGAGAGATATCAACATGAATTTTATGCAAGAGAAACCATGAATTTCAATCTTAAAAAACAAAAATGAAATTAATGTGGCTCTGAATTCATCAAGCGGACCAAAAGGTCTGCACGTACATTTATTTGTCTCATCAGTGTTGCAATAAAAATCAAAATGTTGGCAGTAAACGGAAACAAATGAGAAAGTACTTTCACATGAGCATCCGATATTTGCTTTAGAATTATTTCCTAAGTCTCTCATCAGAAATGTGTTGCTTTAAGGTATCTTATGATGAGAGAAACAGTTTTATAAGAAGATTTGTGGCTCTTAATATTCCTAGCAGATTCTGAACATGTGGGACTCATCTTGTTTAAAAATTCTGTTTACTGCGTGTGGAGGAAAGAGAGAAACACTGTCGTTAGTGGCATTTCATGTAAGATTTAGTTCATTATCAAGCAGAAGAGACTGCATCTTCAGCATGAGCTGCTGCTGGAAATGTTTTTTGAAATCACAGAGCAGCAGGAAAGACTTGAGCTATGTTTTGTGCCATGTTTTCCCCCGGTGTTCTTCTAAGGGGCAAGGAAAAGTTGAAAGTTAAAAGTTGTGTAAAGATGTAATCAAAGGCATCTGACCTTTTTGCATCAAGCAGGAAAAGCCCCATGACTTTGAATTTGGAGAGGAAAAAAATGATTAATTTTAAAAATTGTAATTATCTTGATAGTAGCCAACCACTCTGGATGCTCAAGGTAGGAGGTCAGGCTTTTGCAGGCAGCCATGACACAAAAGCCTTTTGCGAGATCAGGGAGGGGAGAAAAAAGGGGGAAAAAAATAAAAAGAAAAAAAAAAAGGCAGCACCGAAACGGTATGACAACTGCGAGGGTGTGCTGCCTCTTCCCACATTCCTGGCGAGACAGATGGTGTTACATGGGACACAGGGAGGTTTGTTCAAACAGCAGCAACCTTCAAAGATCAAGCAGAGCCCAGCCCGCCGCGCGCCATTGAGGGACCCGTGCTCATATGTTGCTGAGTTGCATAAACAAACAGCAACAGCTGTTTTGTCTCCCCCCATCGCCCTCCGAGGACTACTATAAACTTTAGTTGTGCCACTGTTAATATGATACAATCATTTTAATTTACTAATTGTAAATGCCATGAGCAAATGAGGGGACTTTTCAACACCAAAGCTACCATTCATAATGCGCCAGTACCAGCGTGCTCTCGCATGTGAAATTTCAGGCGGTTACGTTGGATAAATATCGAGGCGGGTTTTTTCCCTCCCCTGGTGTTTTTAATGATACAAAGCAAAAGAAAGAACCTTACAGTGGATCAGGTTAGGAAAAATATACATGTGTTTGTCTACTGGAAAAGCCACAGGAAGGAAAGAATAGGAGAAAGTGCTCTGGAATAATTTATATTGATTTAAGATCAAGCAAAAGATACGGTTCTCTTAAAAATGCTAATTGCAAAAATCGTGGGATTAGGAAGATGTGTGTTTGCCTAACTGAATTTACCTTTCACTGAGAAAAACCTGTCCAGAGAAATACAGCTGATTATGATTTTCAGGTTTTTAAGAAAAATAAATATGGCATAAAGCCTTTATAATTTGAGACAATGCACACATCTATTTATTTAACTTTTAACCACACCACTTGAGTTTCCATTACAGCCCTCCTTAAGATGAGTTTTGACAAGTAATTCTCCTGTGAGAAGTAGTTTTTATGCTGATGTGTAAAGAGTTTTGTAGCACAGGTCTATCACTAGCCTGTTTCAGGAGCACTAGGGAAGCTCAGTCACCTGTTTGAGACATGCAGGATTTCCTTAAATGCGACACTGATATAACATTACACATATCCCATCGAGGAAAAAACTACTTTGATTTATTGCAGATATGCTGCTGGGCTATACAGATGAAAGCAATGCCCAATTCTATTGGCACAATCACAAATGATAGCCTGTATGTACTGCAGGAAGATTTCTTCTCAAAATGTGTGATTATGTTTAACAAACGATTATACAAAATGCGTGTAATTTCATGTGATTGAAAAAGTTACTCAAAAAGTAATGAAAAAATATTAGCAGATTTTTAGTATGTCTTGGAGTTCCTATTTGCAACACTGCAAAGTAAAACTAGGTGAAAAATGGAATTAAAATTGCTGAGATGTTTAATAATGTATAATTAAAATGCTACAGTTTCATTCACTTTTTGAGGAACATAAAAACGAAACTAAAGTCAAGTTAAAGTGCAAATAAAATTTCTAAATTAGAAATTAACACACTCATTCGATCGTGAACATAAGACTATTAAATCATATTAGAAGAGACCATCAAAAAATCATTTAGACCTCAATTAAAGCTATTACCATTAAAAGATCTGCATCTTCAAAATGCCATGAAAAATTAATAATGATTGCCAATCAAAGCAATATCGTTTCTCTAAGGGGTTATTACAGAAAGAAATCACTTAAAACCAGCCCCCCACCTGATCTGTCCCTGGCTTGTGTGTCACCATATGCCGCTCGAGCTGGGTGCGGTAGGCAAACGTGTAGTTACAGAGAGGGCAGGAGAAGTTCTCCTCGTTCTTCTCGTGACGGTACTTGATGTGCTCCTTGAGGGACGTCAGGCGCTTGTAGCCCCGGTCGCAGTAGGGGCAGGTCAGCAGTTGGGCAAAGGCATCTGGAGTTCCAGGTGGCAGGTCTGCGCCCCGGGATGGGGGGGGAAAGAAAGGCAGGCCAAAAGGTCAGCAAATCAATGGCAGCTCATGGGCTGATTGCCCGGGATGGTATGAGAGGAATCGTTGCAATCTGCTGCCCAAGAGGGAGGGACGGCACTTCCAGCCAGCGGCGGGAGGCACCGGCACCCGTGCACACCCACGGCAGACTCGCAGGACCCGCTCCGGACCCCATTGGGAAATTAATTACGGGCATCACTCCTCCAGCAGACCTGGCTGGCTGGAAAACTAAGAAATACTTTTCCTGATCAATTGGCAATTTGCATTCCAGCCCCAGCTCATTTACAATACTTATGTCATTGACCAAATCCTTCCTACCAACGTTTCTCCAATTATTTATCAAGGCATCGGAGAGTAATAGGCCAGGTACCCTGTCTGTTGTTGTATTAAAACTCTATTAAATAAACTCCTCAAACTCCCAAAGTAGAGCAGCAGCCTTTCTCCTGCTTAAATTCAGGTCTTCAGTTCCCCCACCAAATAATACAAATGTGCTGACTAAAAAATCACAATACACTGAAATTACAGCCCCAATCTTTGCTCATGAAATTCCATGCTGCTGCAGCTGTTCTTCAATTTTTAAGGTAAACACCCAGGCATGTAGTGCATTTATAATTGCAACAGCTGCACGAGGTCAGGATACTGGCTAAAAATGAATTACAGCCTCACCATTTTCTTCTTGCCCATTGGCTTCTGGAGTGCCAAGGCGAGACAGTTCCTCAGGGGCTTCGGGGTAAATAATGGCTGTGTCGCTGCGCTGCAGGTACTCCGCTATGCTGACTGCATGCCCATCTCCTTCCTCCAGTTTCCTTTTGGCAAAATATTCCTCAAAGTCCGACGTGCAATTTGCATTCTTCACTAAAATGAGAGAAGAGGAAAAGAAAAGAGGGTTGAGTGAATCCTCTTCAATAGCTTGGGTTGGTCAGCAACATTATGCACAGGTTGAGCTGAGGTACTTGAGCTACATGGCTGGGGCTGCAGCTGGATCCTTGCTCTCATCGGTCTTGCTCCAGCTCCTAATAAAATTAATGTGGGCTTTCCACCAGTGTGGTTGGAAGTAAGGGCAGGCAGTTAAATTAACAAGAACATGGGCTCTACGGGGCAGCAGGAGAACTTTATGAGCCTTGGGTAATGCAGGTAATCTTTCATTGCTGGAACCTGAGCCTTCAGAGGGCTCCTGGGGACCCACGGCTTTTGGTATGAGCACAGCTCAACCTACAGGACTGAGCTCAGCTGCCCCTGGATCCTGCAGACCCCAAGACAGTCCCCACAAGAGAGATGGTAATTGCAGGTAGCAAATGACCAAACCACTTCTCCAAGACAGGTCCTGCCTCGTGCTGCTCTTCCATGGCAGGCATAAGAAGAGAATTGTTCATATCTTTCCTTTTGTTTGCTTTTTTTCTGCCTGAACAATTTAACTTACAATGGGAAAATAGGTTGTTTTAAAAAAATGATTGCTTTAGGATTTCTACAAATAGAACCACATGTTTTAGACCATAATGGGGATACTAAGCCTAAAACACTTTGACAGTCCATACAAGAGTTTTCCTTCTTTTTGTTAAACGTAAACCTAACTTTTCATTGTCCATGCAATGTCCATGAAATATAATATATGCTCAACCACAAAACATCCTGTTACTAAAAATGTACTTTTCTCCTCCATGTAAGAACAGAACTTAAAATAAAGACATTAAAAACTCTTTGATGTTATATACAAATAATACTGTAATTATACCAGAAGAAAAAGAGCTGATGATTTTCTTCTCTCAATTGTTTTTTTGTTTGTTTGTTTATTAACAAATCTTGGAAGACACAGTTGGTGGCAGGGTACTAGTGAGACTTGTTTGTAACTGACCATAAGTGAAAATAACAGCTTATGATTGATAAAATTTTTTATGTATTTCTGTCCAAGTGAAATAAGAAAATGAGGCAATGCCATAACTATTCTATAGCTCTTGTAAAAGTAAAATATTAATTGGCATGATTCTGCTTTCAGTGATGCCAGGGAGCAATATGGAACAAACTCATGGAAATCGAAGGTGTTATGGCTTGTAACCACCGGAAATGAGAGACTAATCAGCTCCTTGTTCTTCAGAAATGGGTAAATACTTTGCCTCAGTTTCCTACAAAAATGCAAGGTTATGCTGTCAGTGAAAACAAGACGTGACCTCCGACTGGGCTCAACTGGGAACCTGAAGTGCCTGATTTGAAGCTCTGATCTCGGCGTCATCGACAAAAGTAGATATCCGTCTCTGCAAACCTCATCCCTTTAGCCGATAAAATCAAATCCTCTGGCTGAGACAAATATGCCCTATTTTTCATATGAGCTGAGCAGCACCTCAACTGTTCTGCAGTATTTTAGTGACAGTGACCAAATGGCATAGGGCACAAGACCCCAGCTTTGGAAAGTAACTTCTGTTCCTATCACAGCAGTTTTGTGGGGAATGGCTACACCACCACAGAACTCCTCTTGGTTCTTCTGTAGCTCCTGTTATAATTTTTTATTAGCATGAGAAACAATGTCTCCTCTTTTAACCCCAAAATAAAGCAGCATCTAGAAAAGGGGAATGTGAGTATGGAGAACAAGACTGAGTACTTTATCTCCATTTTGTTGCTGGGAACAAAATGGTGGTTACTGAGTACACCTTATGCACAAGAGCATCAGGGTAGGTTTAGGACATTTTGTTTTTTTCAGAAAAAAAAAGCTGAGGCATTACTTTTTGTGCTGGAAAGCTACCTTTTCATTCCCCTTGCTATGCCTAGATTTTCAGATGTCACAAGATCATCCACTCTCTGGCTTAACACTACTCCTTCTCTGCTCCTTCTCTTCATTTAGCAATAGATCCAAGGAAAACAAGTTTATTTTTACGAGATTTAATCCATGAGCTAGTAAGTGCTACCTGTGAAGCAAAGAAAGGGTGCTTTTTTCCATAGAGAAGAGGTGGAAGTAGGAAGGGGAAAGGGTGGAATGGCTCCATGGGATGGTTTCATGTGTCCTTCTTCTCCTCCAGGCAAGCTGGAGTGGTTTGGAGTTTGCAACTGCATTTATAGGATGGGCATTCAAGTCACCAAGCAAGGCTTCAATTAGTATTAGGAGCTTCCATCCCAAACTCAAACCCAAAAGAGGTTCTTCCTTTCTACCCCCAAGTCTATCTGGAGGCTGATCCAACAGGCTGTGGAGGACTGCTGTGATTATTACTGGCCTTGGCTTCCTAATTCTCTGGATTATGTAGCTTCTATGTCTGCGCATGCAATCCAGGAGCTAAAGCAAATGTTTATGTCTACATTATAAACCCCTAAAAACAAGGGGATTTAGTGGAAAAGCTGACAGATCCTTAACTGAAACAATACAACCAGTGCTGCAACACTGCAGATTAACACAAATAGCGAAAGGTGACCATGTGGATCTGGTTTCTCACCAGCAGTGTTACTGACAATTCAGACATGGCTGGAAGCTCACTCAGAGTTACTAAAAAGACCCATCTGATAACCATTAGGCTTCTCTCTCAGCTTCTGGGGGGAAGACTTGCTCCCACTCCGCATTCTAATTTATTTTCCATGCACAAAGTCATGTTCCCAGACTCCTCATGGGCTGACAGTGCACACACATTGGACATTCCCTCCTGCAAGGTAAGAATTTCAGTGAGATCTATGGCGTGTGACTTCACCAAATAAGTATTTTTTTATTAATTATTGGAGACTGGAGAACAGAAATATTTTCAGTTCCAAAAGCTGATGTGCCTGTGTCACATAAAAATAAAACACATTAAGGAAAGCTATCTTTGGAGGCATTTAGAACCTTTCAAGATAAAGTGAGAGAGAGGTTCAAGGAGCTTGGGAGACCAGTTATTTTGTGTGGGAACTTGTCCTGTGAGATGGTGATAGCTGCCCTTAATCGCAAACAAAGCTAATAAAACCACAGCCTTCATTAGCCAGGAAGTGAGAGGCCCCCATTGGTACACACAGATTACAGCCCGAAAACGGCCTGTCCTCCAACCTGCCAAGTTTTACTTCTGTTTTCCTCCCCCTGAAAGTTTTTCTTTCCCTTCTTTAAATTGTATTTAAGAGATTTTTGGTCGAAGCTTGTCAGATATTAGCAATTGAAACCAGCAAAATTTTTCTGTCTGTTTGTAGGGATTTTGTTAACCTATTTTCTGCAAACATCCCAGTTGCAATAACCATAACAGGTAGAATAAAATAAATCAGAAAAAATTCTTCATTCACATTTTAAAAGCCTATTCAGCTAAATATCACTTCTTGAAGTCACCATTGCAGAACTGCCCAGAAATATTTACAAATTCATGTAACAGGAACAAAGACTAAAATTTTCACTCTAATGGTCACTTTTCTACTGTAAAGCCTCCATGGCTCATTATAAAAATACAGCTGAATAATGTATGGATAACAAGATTTCTCTTTAAGTATCACTGGGAAGTTGCCACTATGACAATAGCAGAATAATTTAATAATGGAGACCTTTTATTTTAGTTTTCTTTCTCTGCTAATGACACTGTAATAATTTTGATGCTAAAAATGCACTACAGTTATTGCATGCACATTCAGAAACTTGGTGGTTGGATGTATCTGAGTGAGTCTGAAGATGTATCTCCTATCTCTGTGTTCAGCCCAGGTCATGGAGCACTGTGAGATCTGGTGTCAAGAGGGAAAGGCACATTGCACTGAATAAGAAAGACTTCCTTGGCCAGTCTGGAAGAGCCTGTTAGTCTGCAGGAAGCCCTGACTGGTTTTCCTGGAAACCAGAAGGTCACTGTGGAATGGATTTTGTTGCAGATGGAGTCATGGATCCAACTATTTTTCATTGTGTCGAGTCTCGGCTTCACCTCAGCTATTTTACTGAACATCAGTATTAAATCCCTCTACTATCTGCAGGGAAAAATTGAGGCCAAACACTCAAGATAGGCCCAAAGCTTATAGTGAGGCTGAGGAAGAAAACTTTAAACATTCCCCAGACTATGTAGGAAGGATCTACAATGGCTCAGGGACTGACCTCTTCCCTTTCCTCCTCAAATAATGGTTGGGGCACCTCAACAGGCAAGTTGAGGGAGTATTCGCTCTGCATGAAGGATGCTGCAGGTCCTCATAGTCACCCGGCATCTTCCACTGAAGATGAACAGACTGGTAAAGGCATCTAGTTTATTAGATTATTTAATTAACTGATCTGACACTGCTCTTAAGTAACTATGGAGACAGCAGTGATTAGAGAAACACATTCTACCCAACCTACTGAGGCATCAGCCTCTCCTGAAGGAGGTTCTGAACACCTCAGACAAAACATTTGAACTAAATACTAGCAGAGCACTAGGCAGCTCCTGGGGGTTATTCAAGCAAGCCACCCATTGCAGCTGGAGTAAAGAGATGCCTCAGACTTTTGCACAGGACACTGGGAGAAGGAATTGCCAGGGCAGCTTTTGCATTTTAAATGCCGGCGACCTAAATGCAAAGCACTCTTTGAGCCACGACTTTGCAGTGCACCGAGTGGGATAGGGACAACCCATTCCTCTTCCCCAGAAAACTGGTTTCAGTAGAGGCAGGACACCCCATGGATCCCAAGTATAGGGGCTGATGACACCCTGCCCCCAGAGAGATGTTGTGACAGCAACACTGAGCTTTGAGATGAGACCATTAGATGCTGAAAGGGAAGGGGCTAAGAGGACATGAAGCTTTCCCCTTCAAGCAGACCACATTACAAGTATGAAAGAGTCAAGGCCTGTTATGGTAAGGAAAATGTTGTGCAAAGGAAGTCACACGGACTGATAGGGGACCTCAGAGTCTCTGGTAATGGTAATTCAGATAACCATCAAGTCTTATTTCTGAATCAGATATCTTTTAAAGTCCTGTTTCTCCAAGCGCTAAGCACAATTTGTCACTTTATTACCGCCTCTTGGAAATAAAATGAGCTTATAAAATACACATATAGCCAGTTCTGCGCAGCAACATTATTTAGTACATAGGTAATGATGAACTGTGACTCGGTGCCACCCTCCTTTCATGAACAATAAATCTAATGGATGAAGAAACCAGTGACATGGTTTTAGTTTCCTATTATTTTCCCCCTCAAGAATGATAAAGTAAATTTCTTGTGTTGCTTAATAAGAACACTGGGGTTTTATGTGGGTGTTACCAACATTAGGAAAGAGTGAGTAATAAAATGCTTGTGAGACTTAGGTACCACCTTTTACAGTAATATTTGTGAAGGGTATTACCTATGAACTAAATTTCATAAGGGAATGCATAGAAATGTACTTAAAATCTCTTATTTTAAGCATGAAAATCTATCTTCAACATCTCAAATTGTGGCACAATGCAGAGTAAACATTGGGTGATGTATGGCATTCAGCTGTGCTGAGGATGGAGTGGGGCCTTTGGAAAGAACATGGTAAACCCCTGAATTCATTTGGATTAAAAAATAGTAACAGAAACCTTTCACTGGTTTGCTCTGCTACAGAAAAAAGGAGATGGCTCAGAGGTGTTGCCTGTTAAATATCTCTGTTCCATTTCGTGTTCAACCAAATGTACTGATTTCTAAGAAGAGGAGAAAGAAAGAGATGTGGAAGGTGAAGGGGGGAAAAAAAACAGCCAGAAATATTATAATCTCCTAAAATATGTATTTAAAGTGTGTTTGTCTGTGTATCTATCTAAGGGACTTATGTGTATCTTGCTGAAAAGATGTCCCTGAAGTAACTTATGCTGTGCACCATGTGAATCTGGGGCTGCCAAGGAGGGTGCATCCCATCCTCATTATCAGGCTCTTTGAACAGTCCCTGTCATTTAAACACTACTGTATTTTGGCCCAGCTGCTTAAAACTATCTGAGGTTCACCCTCACTGGGAAAACATCTCCTCACACTGCTGAGAACACTATTATCTCACAAAGATGCAGTTAAAACGAGTTGGGGGCTAAAACTCTGTGGGGCACAGGAGGGGTAGCAAGGACTCACTGCATGTTGGTCACTGCACTCTGGTGATCAAACTGGGGGGGAGGGGGGGGAATTACAAACCAGGGGAATTATGCATATTTTTCCTAATTGTCCAACTGCAAACATGTAATAAATTGTTTTGTCAGTCTCACTTTTCATGCACAAGTGGTACCAAAGAAAAGGGATGCTCGTATCATGCAATACCTTACCTGTACCATTGTTTCCGGTGGTCTGAATTGTGGCTTCAGGCCCCATAGTGTCATAATCTTCCTTCATTTCTTCTGTGAAATAAAGCATGAACACTTTTAGTATGGGCACATTAGTGAAAGCCTTACAAAGCTGGGGAGCACACTACGGTGACGGGGAAGATCCTGCTCAGGGAAGGAGAGAAAAGGGCTGTTGTGGACCTCTATACAATGGCTTTGTTCTGGGAAGTGAATGAGTTCAGTGGTGCTGGAGAGACGAGGACTTATTTACTTTAAACATGACAGCGAGTGGTGGAAAACAGAACTGTTTGTTCAGAGTAAATGAAGGGCTTTCCCCAATATTAAATCTAATAAGCAGCCCGGTGAGAAAAAGGGAATTTTTTTGTTCTTTTTTCTTCTACATGTTTAAAGGAAATAATCAGTTAACAGACACTGTGAGGCCTATACCTGGAAGAAAATGCAAATACAGAAGGAAGATGTAAGAACTTCTTGTATCTCCCTTTCTATCTATCTATCATCACACAGATCTGAGCTGTCATCGTCATCTTAACCTCATTTGAGGCACAGCGTTTATTAATATCAACTGGTGCAGAAATGTGGCAAGTTTTCAACTGAGGGCAGTTCTCCTGTGCCCCTACTATTAGTTTGCATCTTCTGTGCACTGGCAAAGTCAGCCTTTATGGCCAAAAATTGGATTAATTCACATACAAATGAGCATGACATGTGTAGAATTATTTACTATATATTTATCGTGGATCAGTTTACTTTCCATGAACCCGGGGGTTTGGTCTGAGTTAAAATAGCATTTGGAAGAGGCTGGATGCAGTTCCACCACTGGGGAGAACACTTATTTTTCTAGATGTTTCAGCCTGCCTCGCAGCGCCTGTCAAATATGGTTTCTTGCTGCTAATTTGTTAGTTCATGTGCAACAGGTATTCACACATACAGCCTGGATAAGACTTAACCCTCCAAAGGGCTTTCACAGGAAAAAAAAATATACAGCATTTCTTTCTCGCCTTTTCAACTTCTAAATGCCAGCCCTTCTTTATCTGAAGACAGGCACAAGCATACAACCTCTCTTTTTTTTTTTTTCTGAGAGAGAATTTAGTATTTGAGATTTAAGTGTAAAAAAATCTGCTTTAATTTTTCACTGAGCTGCACTTGTAAGAAAAAAAATGGTAAAAGGCACCCAGAAATGGTTCAACAATGGCCAAATAATTTTTTAAAAAGAGAGAATTTCTGAGAAACAAACACCAGTCGATGATGATTCAGAAAGATGGATGCTGCTCAGCCAATCAAGTGATAGACTGGCAAAAAGATCAAAGCACGCTATTAAAATCTTATTGATACATGAAGTATTAAAATTCTTATTACTCTTTTTTTTTTTTTGTGAGAAAGATTTTGATGAGGACAGAAACTGGCCCAGTATTAATCCATTTCCATGACAATGATTTGACTGAAGATAGGGGAATAATACAAACAGAGCACATTCTCAGTTCATTCCTAAATTTGTAATCTTGTAGTATTCTTCAGATGTCACATTCTACAAGTAATTAGTTGGTAGAATAACAGGTTCTAATTGTATCATTCTAATCAAAACTAAAGCACAGAATGACTTAATTCAGAGCTTTACAACCAGCGTACAATACTGTGGTATAAATATACATGTTTATGGCTTTGAAGCTTAAAAAAAGAGAAAAAAATTAATGAAAGCTCTCAAGTTAAAATATGCAGGTACAAACAGATGCTAAATTTGTACAAAAGCATAGAATATGCAGACCAGATGAAAAATATTTGTTTAAACTGTACAGCAGACAAGCCAGCCTTGATTCTTTTCCCAGATCTGGCATTCTGCCTCTCTAAGGATCATTTTCAGGGGGTTATCTTGCATCCAAAACATTTAGGAGTTCAATATGTATTAATAAAATGTTGTCAATTATGATAATTGATCTGCTGGGCCAGTTTCACATCTGATATTTTTATTGCAGCCTCCCAGAAATTTTAATCAAGGTACACTGTTTCTGAGAAGTTCAGCCTTTGATATAAATATAGTCATTGTGATTTTCTTCCTTGATCATCTCATGTGATTTCTGGTAGTAAGGAGTCACAAGAATCAGAAGTTTTCCATCTGAGGGCAAGTCTACCCAGTCAGCAAAGGGGAAAACAGTTAACAGCCTTTTTTTTTTTTTTTTTTGCATAATAGTCGTAATGTTCAAGATTTCTGCTGCACTTCCTTCCTCATTGCCATTTTCTTCTGTGGTAAAGAGAAG
>NC_092465.1:3843159-3853159 GCF_047495875.1 Pithys albifrons albifrons | reverse complement strand
CTGCTCAACATTACCTAACTAGCCCCTTTTCATACTTACGTGCTCTCTGTACATTATTCTGTCAGTTACTGAACAAATAAGACATCAGTTGCTAATGTATTAACATGCAAAAACTATGCTTAAGGGCCAAACACTGCCCCCAGTCCACAATGTAACTCCCATTGATGTCAAGTACTGTTAAGGTTGTGACAACCAGTAAAAGAAGAGAACTGAAAAGTAGGGGATCAATTTTCTCCCTGATCTGCAAGGAATTTATGCAAACAGCTCCCTGCAGAATGAGGGATGGGAAAGGCAGGGTATGGGTCGTGCCACCGGATGGGAACTGCTGGTTTCTCCCAGCTCTGGCCCATTGTACACAGCCTCAGCCATGGCATCAGGGTTAACCTTTTGAGGAATGCCCAATCACTTCAGGTGTGCAAGATGGTCAGGTCATGTCACTCCCTGCTTTTTTATGTAACATAAAAGTAGGTGGTTGCTAAAAAGTGGAGATAACTCGCTGAGCAAGCTGAAAATGAAAGTATCCGCCCAAGTACAAAACTATCTCTTTCTTGTTAGGTGCTGAAGAATTGCATAACTCCTTGTGACCTATCAACATGCAGACAACCTTGGTCAGGAGTGGCCAGTGGGATGACCAGAGGAGAAACCATGGGAGAAGGCTTAGGAGCAGCCTGCAGCCTAGGTAGGCCTGGGAATAGGAGAGAAGAAATTGTTTCCTTCTTGGACATGCCCAAGCCCTGACCATGTATTCTGATTTGATGTATGCAAATAATTTAGGACAAAAAGACTTACATGTGGGTAAACTCTACATGTAGACATGTAGATAAGAGAGCACTTTTTTATGCTTTCTTAGAAGACTGTAATGCTCACATCACACTGGAGCACATTAAGTATAAAAGATATGATCTAAGAATGAAGTAATAGCACTACCCCTGCATTTCCTTGCTTTTGACATCTATAGTCTCTAAACAGAGAGGGCCTTACCTTCTTTGTGTGTGTGAGTGATTGCATCTCCTCTGTTCTATTACTAATGAGTGCCTCTTACCCTAAGAGGAATGAGTATGATAGAAGTGATGGGACAGGAAGCTTAGGGTACACCCACACTTTTCCCACCAGAATAAACACTGTTCTTCAGGGAAGGTACTGTGATAATAAAAATGCATTTTTAGAAATTTCTCAGGCAACTGTAATTGCTATGGGAATGATGAATCTAATAGGATGTACCTCCAACACGTAAACTCCACAAATAAGGCAGCTTAGGATTTAAAAGACAAAATTCTGCCAACAGACAGGACCTCAGCTGTCCTTAAGATGTGATTTTAGAAGGGTGCAAAAATAGGTGAATCTGAAATGCAGACCTCATGGGTGGCTTAATCCTGAAGCCCAAAAGCTGATGTTCAGGCCTGTGTCCCACCTGCCAGGTTGCCTTTACACACACATGTTTTGGAATATACCTTTAGTTAAAATAGTTAAACCCACTACAGAACTTCAACAGGAAACTGTTGATACTATTTTGAACCCCAATAGCAAGCCTACTACAGACTTCAACAGGAGATTATGATACTATTCAGAAAGCAAATAACAATCCCCCACTGCAAACTTCAAAAAGAGAAACTCCTATACCATGGAGGCAAATGACTTCATATTTTCTATTTATACTTTTAGCTAGAGTCCTGAGGCTGCTACCCAAGTTGCACTGTCAGATGAGATATGCTACACATTGGTGAGACTCTTGGCTCTCTCTGGGCTTCTCTTCTCAGGAAGTGTTTATTTCCTTGTTCCTAGTAATGACAATGGGATTCATCAAAGTTTATATATCTTGAATGAGAGACAATCATTTTGGCAGTTGTGTGGCCAAGCAGCCTCTGCTATCCTTATGGCTGCCTCTGCACTGCAGTTGAGGTCACTTGTTGGATGTTGATGACCAGAGGATTAATTTTTCTATGAATCTTGAGGGTGTTGATTAAATCACACACACTAGATTCCCAGACTGGAATTTCTCTGCTGAATACATACTTTTAAATGGTTACACAGCAGTAAGAGCACAGCTGAATGCTTTTAGAAATATAAATAATTGATTATTTATTTATCCTCCAAGATAGCCTTTTCTCCTGGTAGATTACAGAACTTGTTCACAGGAGAAGCAAAAGCATAGCCTGGAGGAAAACAATATACCTTCAGCTCTTCCCTGCAATGAGTATGGAATTGGCATGACTCTGCTGTTCATGATGTTCAAGAAGACATTGTTGTTGCTTAACTGTATCCTTGATCTGGTTTTGATGAGTTTTAAGCACTTAGGGACACAATTTCTAAGTCTCAAGAAATTACATTATTTTACGAGGAATCAAATGTCAGAAGAAAATTCTCTCTATAACTGTACAACTTCTTTTTCCCTGTCCAAAACCTGCTTTTCTCTTTCTTTTACACTTAGAACCGAACTATTCTCAGAGTTATCCTACTGATTAGTTTAAAAATATAAGAATAGTCTAATCTTTTTTGAGGACTGAAGAGACAAATAATGAAGAAAAGATGGAAGAAGAGCAGTTATGAGCTCTGCTGAGAGACTCTCATATTTAATGCTATTTATTTCAATTTGAATCTTCCTGATGAATAGGCATAACGTAAGCTTTTTCACTTTTTAAAATGCATGTGTTTGTTCCCCTGTTCTGCATGTTGGGGAGCTGGAAAACAGTGGATCTGGCTGCAGAGTCCCTAGTTCACAACATTTATAGGAGAAATCACCAATATTTTCATACCTGCATTTTGAACAAAATACCTGCCTTTTACTTTCACAGCCATTTTAAGCCACTTTATTGAGTTGAATAAAGAGGCTCCAGATCCCTACAGAATTGAGTACACTTTTCCTACTGACCGACTGAAAAATCTGGCTACAGCAAAGACAGAAGAATGCAAGATTTACAGTGGAGAGACAGAGCCAACCCTGTGTTCTGATTAGCAGTTTGGATGCCATTGTTCTGTCTGGAAAACACATGTCATCCTCAGAATCACCCAAGCTGTCCATTGACATCTGCCAACATATCCTCCATCACCTCGCTCTTTCTTTTTTCTCACTTTTTCTTCCTTACCCTTCTTCCCTCATGTCCCTGTGTTTCTGAAATCCCTACAAATACTCCAATACAGTTAGGAGTTATGCCTTGCAAAAACTGATGTGGCTTTCACCCCCCACAACATCACCTTCAGTCTCAAGCTGACCACCAAAAAAACCCAGAAAATAGCCCATTCCTCTGAGTCTTCTTGTGTGTCAGACGATTTGTGCTGTGTTTCTCTCTGGGGACAGAAATTCATAACAGCCCAGAGGCTTTATATTTTTAAAATTGTCACACTAAGACTACAGTGCCTCCATGAAAGAAGCAGTAGAAAGAGATGCCTGAAGGTAGGCTGGGAAGAATCCAAAATGATGTCAGGTTTCCTTCTACCTTTCCATCAACAGGGCCTTTGAAGAAGAAGCGACTTCAGAGAAGAAAAAATAACTTTCTCTTTAGTTGAAAAGGCTACCATGGTTTCAGTTTGGAGACTGACAGTTACATTAGCTTTATTACCTCAAAATCTGTATAGCTCATGGCTCATCATGGATGGCTTTGCCTCCATGAGTTTTGAAGATGTCCTTGAAAGAGAAATATAGATGCATAACTTCATTCAGTGTTGACTTTGGAGGTGAATATTTTATCCCCTTTTCTTTTCCTGGCTGTTTGCAAACAGTAGTGATAACTCTCATGCAACATGCCTAAGAATTGTAGCAGAGGAGAGAAAATCAAAGCTTTTACTGGACTAGAACAGCTCCAAGTCTGATAGTTCTCCTTCCTCACTGCACTGACTGATGATGAGGGACAGAGGAGATAAAAGAGGAGCTGGAGCTGTATAACATCTATTATCTTTTGTCCAAAAGACACTTTTACTATTTGCATTATTGTTTTTAGCTTTTATCTTGAAAGAAAAGATTCTTAACTAAAGAAAAAAACATGGGGTTTTTTTCTGAGATCTGTGCATTTTTGTGCGTGACTTTTTAAGGGAACAGGATTTTCCATTCTTGAAGAATCCTGAGAAAAATACTGGACTCTTTCTAGTTATACTAAAGGATAACTTTGATAGCAAAGAATAATTTTTGTTGAAAGCATGACAGTTTCTAGAAGACAATGAATTGTGATTTATTCTTTGTAATGTCTATCAGCCTGTTGAGTACTTGCTCTTTTGCTGTGAAAGTCCTGAAATACAGTTTGTACAATGTTGTCACACCCAGATAGAGCTACAACATAATTTTTTTTAGAAACCCAGCTTTCCCACTGTCTCTTTGGAAGAGTTTTAAGTTTATAAATGCTAACAGAATAATTCTCCCCCAGCCACGTTGGAGGAGAATTTGTCAGGTTCCCATTGTTATAACAGAGGAGACAGGAGGGAACCCCCAGTTAGTGGAATTCATAGACAAAAGTAAGATTGTCCTAAGGTTATTTGCCTAGCTGAATTTTGTATAAAAAATAGAAATAAAGAAAAAAATCAACTCTTACTTCCACCAAGTAAATCTAGATACAGAAAGCATTTTTTTTAATCTGGTCGAGAAAGTCTGGGGTGGTGGCTGAGTGGTTGTGGCTGAGTGGTTTGTATGTTCTTGTCAAATGAGTCAACTTGTCCTTCACCCTTAAGCAAGAGGAAGTCAAATCCACTGCTAAGACCATAGCAGAAAGATTTACTGCACATCTACTCCCTATTAAATAAGCAGGTGGGAGGAAAGGTGGAATTACCCAAATATTGTAGGTTGAAGACTATCTTAAAAAAGAAATTAAGGTTTTCTGAATTCCCTTTAAGACTCTCAAATGAGACTTATTCTTCAAAGCTGTCATTACATGGTATGCAGATCATCGTTTGAATGGTGGGTCACTGAACAGGAGTTACAAACTATCACGTAACACACTTTTTAATCCAAATGTAGCACCTCATTTACCTAAAGGGAATGGGAAGAATGGGCACATCAGAGACAAGTATCATTCAATGTACAGGATAAATCCCTGTTAGTGCAAAACTTCAGCAGCAGGAATTCCTCCAAGTGAGAAGCACTTACTAGAAATGAATGCCACAGTACCTGACGTTTTCCTAACAACCTAAATTACTATCACACTCCCAATTCCTCTCACCTCAGGTTTCAGGACCAAGACCTGAGAACATGGGGTTCTGCAACAGCAGGAAGGGTTTGGAGACTTCATACCTATGGCATGCTCCTGAGCAGCCTGGCTTTTGGGCTCTAATATTTAAGTTCATGGTGGAGTAAATACAGGAAAAATAATTTTAATGAGTTCTGTATTTTACTGGAAGCACTAAAAATAATGAAATCATTCTTGCACAAGTTCTTTTTTCAATATCAATTGTTTCTTCTTTGGCAGTTTGATACAGTCTTCTTCATTTAAGTGGAACTAGAATCTGGTCCTGCACATCACTCAGACAGACCTGAAATTGTCCAGATTTGTTTATTCCCAAACTGTAATACCATAATTTTATACCCACCCCACAACTACATATTAAAACCAAACCAAAACCAAAACAGAAAAACATTAATTTTTTCCCCTCTAGTAAAATTCTAACAGTGTTAATTACTTTATTTAACCAATGCAGAAAAAAATAATAAAAAGGGGGAGAAATGTTATACTGGTAGTTCAGGACAAAAAACCCCAACCCAAAATGTGTATCATTCATTGAACCATTCAGACTAGTGCCTTCTCTTCTGCAGAAAATTATTCAGGTCCTCTTGCTTTCCACAATCTACAGTATTGCACTTCTAAGGAAATAATACCTTGATAATCTGCACTTCAAAACTCAAGCCAATAATTGCCTGTGATGATTGAACAAAAAAACCCCAAAACACACACACACCAAAAAAAGGCAGAAAAAGAGGAATCTGAAAGGCTGCAGCAAAGGAATGCTGGGGAAAAGATGCTCAAACTACTGGAGCATCTCTGTGTTTCAATATAATTTACAATCTATTTGCCAACAGTTCTGCAATGAGTAGTAAAATATGTCAAGAAGCTAAACAATGTAAGCATCACACTGAAAGAAATTTAGCAAGACCCCCTCTAATTATTATTGTACATGACAATTCAACAAAATATTTAAAATCACTGAGAAGAAAAGAAATATATTAACAGTCTTTTCAGAAAAATGCAGTTATTATCATGCCTGAAGGATATTCAGGAGGAATGTGAAAATAACTGTAATTTATTTAAGACCTGGAAGTATGAAATAATAAGCTACTGAACCATCAGAATTGTTTTGGTGTTGTTATCTGACATGAGGGCAGACCTTGTCTCGCTTTAAGTTTTATAGTAATAAGACCTTGGAAACAAAACCTTGAATAAACAGAACATAAAGAAAAGGGAAATGTGTCCTTGCGTAAATAGATATTGTGTCTATCCACCTTCTTCCAAAAAGGTTGCTCAACTTGATAAACCATGAAGTAGCTAGAAAGTCAATAAAAGCTGGACTGCATTCAAAGGTTCAGAAATCACAGCCTGGTCATTTTGTACCTTAAAATGAGTAATGCCACCATGTAAAGAAGGGAACCTTATAACACGCTCTACTTCTATTAAGAAGCTCTGTATCTGCTGGCATTTTATCCTCCTCCGCCCCAAAGATTAATAGCTACACATCTGACTCATTTTTCATATTGCATTTAACCCACAATTTAAAGCCTAAACAACACAGCATTTCAGCTCAGGAGGGGCAATCCTTTCCTCCTGCAAAGTTCAGAGAGAAAAGAGTTTGATGTTAACCCTACCTTCCTCTGCTGCAGCCACAAAGACACACTTCCCTGGAAAGAAACCTCCAAACTTCCACGCAAAAGCGTTGTGCGGCTCTAGCCTCTCCATTTAGAATAAAAATCCAACAAACAAACAGAAAAATTAAAACAACCCACACCCCACAATTGCCTTGAAAAATCCCTGCCTGTTTGTTTGGCAGACCTAGCTGAGTTGGTTTGGCTTGGTTTTGGTTTTTTTTCCCCGTTTCCTTGTGTCAACAGGAAATCCTGTGTCTAACAGGTAAGTGCGCCACTTGAGAGCCCATCAGCAGGAATAATGGGAGAGATCAGCCCTGCACAGGGGATAACGCCGCTGAGCATCACCTGCCCTGCTCCAAGGAGAGGGGGAGGAGATCTCGGCCATTAAGGTGGAAATGAGGGCTTGCAGCCTTCCTCCAGAGGTGTTGCTCACGCTGAATCTCCCAGGGAGCGGTTTCTCAGGGTGTTTTGGGAGCAGGGTGGTTTTGGGTACCTCTGGGATACTGATGCCACCAACTTTGTCAGAGCTGGGCACGGCACATGGCGAAACTGTGAGCTCCACGCATGTTGGACTGGGACTTCAGGGGCTTCATCCTCGCCCCAAGCCCAGAGCATCCTCCCCCAAAGCCCACAGCATCCTCCCCGTGGCTGCGATTCGGTCACCGGTCCTGGCTCGCCAGCTTTGTTTCCAACATTTTGCTGCTGTGCAAACGCGGGCCCCGTTCCTAATACATTAAAACCTTTCTGTTTTCAAAATAGCACCGTTGCACCTCAGGACTGACAAAACCAGACAGCGGTGAAAGGGACGGCGACATGGCAGACACAAAAGCTCACCGCATTACGGCCACTCTAAACAGAGCACAAAAGCAAGGGAGTCAGCGATGTGTAAACCAAACAATGTGAGGGGAAAAAATATTGAATAATTTCTGTCATGAGGCAACTGACTAAAGCCAGGCTCTAATTGAATTAAACTCCCATTTATTTGTTCAGGCCTAAACAACAGGCTGGGGAGGGGAGGGGAGGAAAAAAAAAAAGGAGAGGGGAAAAAAAACTTAAGGTTTGCTCAACTGTTCGGAGGTACCACCTTTCCTCACCCCTGTATAAATCCACCATCTGTGCTCACACGCACACATGTGCCGTCGCGCAGCAAATGCGCCGAGACCCGACCGAGCGCGGGAGCCAAAAAAGCACCAGGCACACAAAAGCTCCCCAGGCTGCCCCAGGTCTGCGGGAGCGAGGCAAAAAAAAGGGGAAGAAAAGATCCTTTGCTCATTGCCCAGGTGAGATAGCCTGGTGCGTCCTCTCAGCCTCGACACGCGTCAAGTAAAAGAAAGGTTAAAATTAGAAAATTCAATTTATTTGATAATTTCCCAGAATAATTAGAGTTAATATGGGTTAATTAATATGCAAATCTCTCAGCAGATGTTCTGCAGCAGGGCCTGTGTGAGAAAACAGCCTTTGCTTTCTCCTACGTGATTTTGGCTGTCAGTTATTGGGTATAATTACTGTAACTAACCGAATACACACAAAACCTTTGGAATATAAAATTGTTACAGTTCTAGTTCTGCACAAGCTGCTACTTTTCTGCAATAAAAGCGAACAATTTCTTTCAGAAAATAGGAGCCTTTTTGTTCCTTTCTTGATTTAAAAAGAAGAAATGAATCAAGTAAATGGCTTATCTTTTTTTCTATGCATAATTAGGTCAGTATTATATGAACATTCCAATGAGCAGTGGTACAAACGTACATATAAAATGATAGCTCAAACCACCTGCAAAATCACATAAAATTGTTTTATTCAGAATCTTTTTCTTCATACCAGAACTTTGAAATGCTCTGTGTCTCTCCTGCCAACGTTGCCAACATTTGCCCAATTCAAAGGGATCCCGTAACTTTTATTATTTTTTAAAAGCACATCACCAACATTTTCTTCAGAGGCACTGGAGCATTTAGGACTGATAAAACAAACCATCCTTTGAAAGGTTGACTGTGCTGTGCTTGACCTTTTTTGGTGGGAGGGGGAAGGACAATAATTGCAGTGAAGAGTTTTGCAACTTTGAGCAAACACTGAGAGGGTTTTGCTGTGCAGTCCCCAAGTTTGGAAAGCAAATCTGTGTGTCCCGTCACCCAAACCATCCTTTCCCCTCTCCTGATGAGATATAGTATTTCACATATATCAAAGTACTTGGCGCTTTTTCACATGTCATCAGGTACATAATAGCTGTTGCTCCACAGGAGGAGCAGTAAGATGGGAGATGACATCAATTCTGGCTTCATTGGGACCCAGGTAACTCAGGGTTATTCACCTAAGCAAAACTTTCACACTAAACATAAGTTTTGGTAACTGAAAACAGCCAAAAATTTGACTCCTGAGCATTATGTACAGTGCTGCTTTCCATCACAGAGACATTTTTTTCTTGGTGCAATTTGCCTGAAGCTTCAATTTTTATTTTTTTTTAATGTATTTTGATTTCTCATTTTTGGTCCTAATTTCTCCAACTCCATCGACAAATTTCCTTGTGATTCTCACAATTGAAAAGACACTTCAGAAATGTAAGCAAACCTTTCCTGCTCCCTTTTTTTCCTCCTATTAATTGTCAGGGGGGAGGGTCATCTGTTTTCTAAGAATGCTTTAAATAACTCCTACCTTGGGACAAAGCTGAAAAATGACTATTTTTTTTCCATAAATCAGGAAACAAAAGGCCTCCACCCCTCTCACAAACTTTCCCTTTTTGCCACCCCATCGGTATGGCAATAACATACTAGCCCACCACAACTTGCCAAGAGACGGAGAATAAATAGGGAAAAGGAAGATTTTCTTCAGACTAAACCATCAGATTTATTATTCTGTTTTTCCCTCAAGCTGACACCCAAAATGAATATAATTTTTAATTTTGTATTTTAATAAAAAAAGCAACTTTTGCTCACTGCTCCTGTCAGGTCCAACTTACTACCCAAGTTCTCCTGCCCTCAAACAGAAGGTGGGCACCTTTTTCCTCGAATTGGTTTCATTTTAGTCATCAAGATTATCTGCTTGCTGACAGCAGCATGATCTATGGCCTACACCCTAAAAACCCAAAAAATACAGTTTGAAAGCAACTATGAATTTTACCCCTTCCTGGTTAGAAGTTATCTTATGAAGTATTGATAACTCATTATCTTAGGGAGCAGCATATTACTGCACAAAATGATACTGAAGATGTTGAAGGAACCTTCTGGCTCG
>NC_092465.1:3835659-3838159 GCF_047495875.1 Pithys albifrons albifrons | reverse complement strand
GGATCCCAGTGTCTTGCTGTGGCTCCTCCTGCTGCCAGTTGGGTCCTTGCTCCATTGGATATAATCCTGTTTAGCTACCCTACAAGCCTGTCCACCAATACAATGGGCTGATCTCAACTCTGGTGCACCTCAGAGCTCAACAAAGAGCATTTTCCAGAGTAACTGTGGCTGCCCCATACTTAGAAGTGTTCAAGGCCAGGTTGGACAGGGCTTGGAGCAACCTGTTCTAGTGAAAGGTGTCCCTGCCAATGGCAGGGGTGGAATGAGATGAGATAGTCAGTCCCTTCCAACCCAAAACCATTCTGTGTTTCTATAATCTTCTGTTAGTTGTATGGATAATGAAACTCATGGAAAAAGCAACTTTGGATGTCCTGAGAAGAACAGACACTTTGAGAGCAGTCACAGGAAGCAAAAGGCAGCAAGGCAAACCACGAGAAAGAAACTGCTAATCAGTGTCCCTCTTTTTCCCCCAGCACAGCCCTTGGTAGGTGACTTTGAGAACCATGGAGTATTGGGAGTTTTGTGGCTGTTGGAGCACCAGAAACATCAGGAATATGCGGGATGTTTGAAGAGGCTCCTCTCCCATTTCCAGGGTGACTTGTCCCACATGGGGGATGCTTCCTTGTCTACTCGTTCATCCCTCTTTTCCCATGACTTTTAGGAAGCACTGTTAGCAAAGATAAACTCCACTAGTAAAACCCACAGCAAAGAAATAATATAGGAAGTAGGATAAAACCCATTTCAGCAAAGGAGTTTCACACCACTCCACTTTCCTTTGGGGCTGGGAGACAGGGAAGCAGACAAGACCCACCCCGCCCAGAAAAGCAACAAGCTAAGCCCTGCAGAAAGCTGACTAAAGGCAATATTCGTGACAAGGTGGGTCGCCTTGTTGACCTGCAGCCATTTTTCTTTCTGTCTGGAAGCAGATGAGGCATTGCCACCAATGGAGGGTGGTCTTCAGCTGCACCTAAGGCAATTTCTGACCACACAAAGCAGGAGGCTGGCTGGAGAAGGGCTATTAGAGTTCCAGCAAGTTGCTTGCTAGCTTTCCAAGCCTGGAGAGCAAACTGAAGTGTATTATTAGCTCTTTTCTATTTGCCTCAAAAGCTGATGAAGAAGAAGTTGGAAACTGTACTATTCAACTGCCAAATAACTCAAAAAATTCCAATAGCGCCTGACACATGAGCCAAGGAACCCACTGAAAATGTACATTTGCATCCAAACCATAATGCATTGAGCTATGATCTCATCCTGAGGTGAACGTTTTCATTTTCTTTTATTTTTTTTTTTAATTTGGTTTTGGTTGTTTGAGTGAAAAAGGAGGAAGCAAATATTAAACCTTACATTAGGGGGTAGAACAAGGAAAGTCACTGTCAGTCCCTTCCCCATAGTGTTTCTGCTGTGTGTGGGGGATAGTTTTCTCCAGCTCTGCCACAGGGATTGTGAGGTGACAATTTCACTGTCTCTCCCATGTGAGCTGACACATCTCAGAGCCAAGACCTGGCCTCTCCATGTCCCCATAGAAGTCAGAGGACACAGTGAGGGGCTGTGGTCCTCCCTGGGCACCTTCCCTGGTGGTGAGCCATGCCCAGCTGTAAGGGCTATCCCAGCAGCTCATGGGAAATGCCACTTCCCAAAGCAGGAGCCAATCACTTTTGCAACATCCAAGCTAAATAAATGGTTTCCAGACTCTTGATCAAGCCTCTCATTCATGTTTTAGTTCAGAAATTATGAACAGGATGGCCCAGTTTTATCTTAAAAGCATCTGGTTTTTGGGAAGCACAAATATCCTGCTTAAGAGGAAAAAAAAAAGAAAAGAAAAGAAAAGAAGAGAAAAACTATAACATAAAAATGCTTGTGAGACTGGCAATTCTTATTAAAAGCTAGGGTTTTTTTCACTGGGTAATTTTCCAGATTTCTCACAGCCCTGGAACACAGGAGAGAATTTGGGAAACAAGGGAAACATAGGTGGGAAAAATATACGAAAAGAAAACATGCAAAAGAAAACACATTTAAATTTGTTTCCACGTATGAGATCATATTTCTGGCACTTTGTAGAAGTCCTATGGAAGCTGTTATTTCCAATATAGGAATACTACAGTGACTAAATTGGTGTTAAATTTAAATCTATTCAGGAAGTAATAGTCAATCTGCATTCCATGTAAAGACTCTCACAGGCAAAATTATTTATACAAGGTAAAGTTGGCAAAAGGAAGTCCAATGAAAGAAAAGAAATTACATGTATTAACCCAACCCTTCCCAACTAAAAGCTTCAATAGTCCTTCCTCAGGAAAATAGAGTTTTAGCCAGTGTGAGAGTAACACATTTTGTTAAACTGGAAGTGATGTTTCAGGAACTGCTATTTTAGATGCATTATGAAACAATATAAGTCCATGTGATCCTTTAAAGTAAGTGTCACTATTTGCAGACAGGTTTTTACTAATAGTTCAATTCCACCTGAAGTGTAAAATGCATCCTGCAAATGTGCAGCCACATAATT
>NC_092465.1:2892346-2915559 GCF_047495875.1 Pithys albifrons albifrons | reverse complement strand
CTTTTTTGGTGTCCATCCAAACCAAAGTTCCCAAATTCCTGTAGCTTTCCTTTCTTTTGGAATTCTTCCCTCCAACGATGTAAACACAACACCAAAATCCCAACACCTTTTCTGAAGTTGTCCTTCACCCCAAACACCTTTCTGTAAGATTCCCAACATTAACCCAATTCTTCCCTGTCAACTGGCTTCCTTTTTTTTTTTTTTTTCCCTTTTTGGCAGATCCCTTTTGCATGATTCATGAAGGACCAGCAAAAGGCTAATTGTTCAAATTAATTTGCGTAAATGACTAAGCAAGAGATAACAAAATTACATCTGCACTTGTTTGGCAAAGATTCAACAACGACGGCCCCGGTACCGCCAGCTGCTTCCAGACAACACTCTCACAGAAATTAAAAGCTACAGATATTAATTAATACACTTTTTTTGGGGGGGACGTTAATTTGCGCTGAAAGGTTCCCGAGTACAAAACCGCGGAGAAGATGAACCGTGATAATTAGAATTAATGGGCTGGCCACGTGTTTGTCACAGCTGAAGTGTTCAAATCCCAGGAATGGAGCCGGGAATTTGGGAGGGACATTGCCAGAAATCTGGCTGCTAATGCTGCTGGTGGGGATTGGAAGGAGATGGGAGAGCTGGCCTTGAGGAAGCTTTGGGGAATTCAAGGAATTGTGGGGCTGGTAAATGGATGGCCCCAACCTCTGACTCTCCAGCAGAAATAACGACCTTTGGTGCTGTCAGTGTAAACCTGCCTCACTTGCAGAGTTTAGACCCCGTTCTTTTGTGTTTCCTCAACAGTGCTCTGTTCCTGTCAGCCCAGGGCTCTGACAAACACCCCAGTTGGGCAGCCTGAATTGGAGATAAATCAGGCAGGGGGAGAGAACATTCAGATGGTAAAGATTTTCATCCTGAACTCCTTTCTGTAAGTTGGGTGTCTGTGGGTTTGCTGGTGTTGACTCCATTAATTTTGTGTGATTTAGGGCAGCCAGTACCACTGGGGCACTGCTCAGGAATAAGAATGAAATTTGGGAACTTTGTTTTGGATGGACACCAAAAAAGTGAAGCTTTTTGGCCTGAATGTTGTCTTGACTTCACTGTGATGAGGTTCTACAGACAGGTCTGTGGTGAGGCCAAGGACTCCAAAGGAGGTGATTTCCAAAGGGAAAACACCCAAATCCTACTTTTCTCTGGACATCAGAGTAAAGGGAGTCTGTTACCTTACCCCAATATCTCTCCTCTTAGTAAAAGAGTTTTCCACACCTTTGATTTAACTAAATTGGAGCATCTCAACTCCCATGTGAGGGTGGGATTTGAACAACACCAAACTCAGACATTTTCTTGCTCTTTCCTTAAATATCAAACTGATTTTTCATCAGATAATCAAACTTTGCAGCAGACTGTGCCATGCAGAGACTCTGAGTGATGCTGTCAATGAAAACCTGCCTCACTTGCAGAGTTTAGACCCCGTTCTTTTGTGTTTCCTCAACAGTGCTCTGTTCTTGTCAGCCCATGGCTCTGACAAACACCCCAATTGAGCAGCCTGAATTGGAGATAAATCAGGCAGGGGAAGAGAACATTCAGATGGTAAAGATTTTCATCCTGAACTCCTTTCTGTAAGTTGGGTGTCTCTGGGTTTGCTGGTGTTGACTCCATTAATTTTGTGTGATTTAGGGCAGCCAGCACCTCTGGGTCACTGCTCAGGAATAAGAATGAAATTTGGGAACTTTGGTTTGGATGGATACCAAAAAAAGTGAAGTTTTTTGGCCTGAATGTTGTCTTGACTTCACTGTGATGAGGTTCTACAGACAGGTCTGTGGTGAGGCCAAGCACTCCAAAGGAGGTGATTTCCAAAGGGAAAACACCCAAATCCTACATTTCTCTGGACATCAGAGTAAAGGGAGTCTGTTACCTTTCCCCAATATCTCCTCTTAGTAAAAGAGGATTCCACACAGGAGCTGAAACTTTGACTTAACTAAATTGGAGCATCTCAACTCCCATGTGAGGGTGGGATTTGAACAACACGAAACTCAGACATTTCATTGCTCTTTCCTTAAATATCAAACTGATTTTTAATCAGATAATCAGACTTTGCAGCAGACTGTGCCATGCAGAGACTCTGAGTGATGCTGTCAATGAAAACCTGCCTCACTTGCAGAGTTTAGACCCCGTTCTTTTGTGTTTCCTCAACAGTGCTCTGTTCTTGTCAGCCCAGGGCTCTGACAAACACCCCAGCTGGGCAGCCTGAATTGGAGATAAATCAGAGAACATTCAGATGGTAAAGATTTTCATCCTGAACTCCTTTCTGTGCCTGTAAGTTGGATATCTCTGGGTTTGCTGGTTAATTTTGCCTGTTTTAGAGCAACCAGCACCTCTGGGGCACTGCTCAGGAATAAGAATGAAATTTGGGAACTTTGGTTTGGATGGATACCAAAAAAGTGAAGTGTTTTGGCCTGAATGTTGTCTTGACTTCACTGTGATGAGGTTCTACAGACAGGTCTTTGGTGAGGCCAAGGACTCCAAAGGAGGTGATTTCCAAAGGGAAAACACCCAAATCCTACATTTCTCTGGACATCAGAGTAAAGGGAGTCTGTCACCTTACCCCAATATCTCTCCTCTTAGTAAAAGAGGATTCCACACCTTTGATTTCACATTATAAAAATTACTTTAGTGGGATGCAGATGCTGCAGGACTATGTTGCCTATTTTCCTAATTTATTTTGCAATGCTAAGAAAAGTCATAGAAGAGGATTTTCCCAGAAATGCTTAAATAGAACTTTTACTTCAATTTTTAATACCTGTGTACACACAGAGTGTATTTGGTGAGAAAGGCTGAACCACAAGGGATGTCTAAGAAAGAGCAGACAGTGGAGATGATCCTGGGAAGGAGCAGCATCCTCCTCTTTCCCAAAAAACCTCAGCATGGTGTTCCAAGCCCCCCAAAACAGGCTAACACAGAGCAATATCTGCCAAAGAGCAGAACAACAAAAATTTCAGTGTTTCCTGGTGAAATTTGTGGAATAATGGCAGCAAGGGCAGATGATCAGCAAGGGAAGTTTAGCCCAGGTTTGCAGCATATTTGCCAAGGCTACCCAGGCACAGGGTGGGATTTTGAGGCTGTCCTGTGCAGGGCCAGGAGGTGGACTTTGATGATCTTTGTGGGGCCTTTCCAGCTCAGGATATTCTATCATTCTACACATGTTATTACTCCTTTACTCTGAACTCTTGGATCAGTTTTACCTTCTACAATAACTCTGCTTTTATTCCTCTGCAGAGGCTCAAAAACAACAGAACAACTTGTTGTCCCATCTCTGATGACATCATTGAAAACTCAAAGCCCCTCCTTGACCCTGGGGTTGTTAATATTGTGCAGTCAGACCACTCAGGATCTCACAGCTCTCACCAAGTCCAAACTTCCCAGCCCTGGGCACTGGATCAAATTGGGAATACACCAAGAGAGATCCTTTCTTGCTCCTCAAACACAGATGTTCAGAGCCCCACCCAGCAGAAAAGCCTCTGAATAATGATGGAGCTTTTAGTGATGGTTCTTGATCCTTTTTTAGCACAGACATCTCTAGATGTTGCTCCTGATTTCCTCCCTCCTCCTTCAAGGACAAATGCCATGACATCCCTTGGCAATAAAGGAGATTTCAAAGTTAACAGTTTGCACCACCCTTTGTGTTATCCCCCCTCTGGATGTCCCAGCCATGTTTTGCACAGTTTGGTTGCTGCCATCATGGAAACAGGACAATAAAATGTGGGAAATGAAGTCCTGTGTTCCTGCAGGGGAGAGATGAGCTGTGTGCCCCCCAGGGGCTCATACCACAGCAGTCCCTTTTTCACAGGCCCATGGCAAGGGTGGAGAGCAAGAAGTGGCACTTTGGCCACCCCAACCCCTGCAGCGCTCCAGGCTGGGCACAGAGTGGCTGGAGAGCAGCCAGGCAGAGGGACCTGGGGGGACTGAGGGACAGGAAGCTCAACAGGAGCCACCAGTGTGCCCAGGTGGCCAAGAAGGCCAATGGGATCCTGGCCTGGATCCAAACTAGCGTGGCCAGCAGGCCCAGGGCAGTGACCCTTCCCCTGGACTCTGCCTTGGGGAGGCCACACCTTGAGTGTTGTGTTCAGTTCTGGGCCCCTCAGTTGAGGAAAGAGCTTGAGGGGCTGGAGCGGGGCCAGAGAAGAGCAACGAGGCTGGAGAAGGGACTGGAGCACAAGTGCTGTGGGGAGAGGCTGAGGGAGCTGGGGGTGTTCAGCCTGGAGAAGAGGAGGCTCAGAGGTGACCTCAGCACTGTCTGGAACTGCCTGAAGGGAAGTTCTGGCCAGGTGGGGGTTGGTCTCTTCTCCCAGGCACTCAGCAATAGGACAAGGGGGCACGATGGGCTCAAGCTCTGCCAGGGGAAATTGAAGTTGGAGATCAGAAGGAAATTCTTTACAGAGAGAGTGCTCAGGGATTGGAATGGGCTGCCCAGAGAGGGGGTGGATTCCCCATCCCTGGAGGTTTTTCAGCTGAGCTTGGCCGTGGCACTGAGTGCCATGATCTGGTAAAGGGACTGGAGTTGGATCAAGGGTTGGACTTGATGTTCTTGGAGGTCTTTTCCAGCCCAGTCGATTCTATGATTCTATGATAAGGGAATTATATTTGTGCCTCAGACATCCCAATTCCCTCATGCACAGGAGGGCAAGAGACACGAAGAGCTTTAGAGATGTGTGGCTAATTAGACATCTCATCAAACGCCCAACGCTCACACTCGTGAGGAGCACAGACCACTTGTCTGCTCTGCCACCTCTCCCCTTCCTAGGTCCTTCTTAATGGTCTCTTAAGCCAAGAGAGTTGGCTGCTTAAACATCCGAAGTCTGCCAGTTTAAAAGGTTTAAAGTAATTTTTTAAAATGCAGAATAGAGTTTGGGGGTTGTGTGCTCTTTTCAGTTTAAGGAAACCTTCCTTGGTACTATTTTTTCTGAGTTAAAAAAATCCCTTTGGGCTATGAATGCCAAGTTTTAGCCCAGAGGGAATTTTTATTGCAGATAAAAGCCCTGGAAATCAGAGGATGTACATATATACCCCCAAGCCTGATAAACCCTTGCCAGTGACACTGCCACCAAGGGCTGCTCCAATATCTGATGACAAAACTGACAGATTACTCCTGATGAGAATGTGGAACCCTTTTTGTTTTTAACTTGACCCTGAAGACATGTCATAACATTTGTAATATCTGCAATAAAGTGTCAGTTCTACTGCTCTAAGACTGCTGGAGCTTGGAGTTAAGCATTTAGTTTAGTGCTCCTACAGCTTTCAATTTGAAAGGGGGGAAAAGGCTCTTCATTTCCTTTTGGACAGTGCAGACCTGGTGGAACTGCACTGATTTGTCTTGGCAAATGTTGTGCTGGTGGGGCACAGGATGACTGGAAGAGGAATCCAGAGAAACAGAGAAACCAAATGAAACAAACCTATCAATCCTCTCTCCATAAATTGGAGATTTACAGTTCAATAGGAATAATGTGGAGAGGAGATGGCAGGAAAACGAGTGGCAACCACCACCCCAGGAGCAGGGCAGGCTGGATTTCAGCTCAGCATTTCACTCTGCCCTCCCAGCCACACAAGGTTCATGGAAGTGTTTCAAGAGGAATGAAAATCCCAATCAGTATCTCCCATTCCATGCACTGCTCTGATCATTCTATCAAGGATAAGGATCCTCCTGGAGGGGGGGGGGGGGGGTCTCACCAACCCTTTGTCTCCCATGCACCATTTTGGACCACATTACTCATGGAGTCTGATGCCAAAGGGGTTTTTGTTCTGATTTTCACATTTTGTAGGTTTTAGGAACACAGTAGTTGTAGATTTTTAGAGGGTTAATATTTCTAACAGTTTAAGTTTAATGCCTTTCTATCACTACCCCTGTCCCAGAACAGGGAGCTCAAATTCCTTTAGTTAATTAATCTTGTTTAGACTCCTTTCCAAGGTAGAGCTGAAGGATATCAAAAGGCCTGCAGAATGAAACATAAACACAGGTCAGAGTAACCCAAAAGCCAGAATTGGATGAGCTCCAAGAGACCTTTGTGTGCCTGAAGAAGAAGAGCTGATGAAGACAAGGGGTCTTGACCCAATTCCAGGGGGTTGGACCAGGGGTGGGACTGGGGCTGGACTGAGAAATGTGTAAAGCAATGATTGGAGGGATCTTATTATAAAAGCCATGGCAACAAGAACTGGGGCACATGCATGTCATCCTGTATTCCTGTGGGCTGTGGGCCCTGTGTTATTAAAGGACCTTTGCTTTTTATCTTGCCCTGCACTAACGTGGCTCGAAGTCCTGTTTTTGGGGGAAAGGGTCATTCACGGCATCAAGTCATTGAGGCTGCAAAAGACCTCCAGGATCATCGAGTCCAGCCCTAAATGATGCCCATAAAAAGCCTAATCTTGTCGTGGGTACCACATCTCCTTTTTGACTCCGAGGCTGTGCAGATTGGAACAGAGAATCCTCACTTCCCTGATAAACTTGTCCCAGAATTAATAGCTTGATATAAAAGTAAGCACCAGGCACAAGCCCGTGAAAGACAATATTTTGCTGCCACTAACAAGGGCTGATTTCTTTGTCTAAGTGTACAATATAGTCAAAGTAAGCTTTATTTCCCAGGAGATGAAATCCTTCATTTATTTGTGTAACTTCCTCAGACTTTATATTCCTGTGCATTCCAGGACTTCAGCAGTTGCCTTCGCGTAATATTTCAGCTTTTAAGCTGTTTTCTTGCCTCACTGAACTCACATAAGATACATCTGAAAGCTTTAGTACAAATTTACTCCGAATAAAGTCTTCAATTCATTTTCATGGCACCAAAAAGACAGCTTTAATAACTGCAATGACAAATAAACTGGAAATCATTCCAGGCCTTTTCACTTAACTGACAAGTCGAACGCTCTCATAATGAGCCGCAGGTTTTACGTTTTCTCTTTGACCATAATAGCTTCATTTAAGAGCGTCAGACCCTGACACTTCATCATTTATCTACATTATTTCTCATCTTCTTTCAAATAAATTATGGAATACTAGACTGAGCACATAAAAACAAAGTGACTTGTTATCTGTAAACAGCAAGATAAATTGTCCAGAAGTTCCTCATTTAGTTCTTTTTAAATTTAAGGGCAAGTTATTGGTTGTACCTTTTTTTTTTTCCTTCCTCCCTCCCCCTCCCCAATCCCAATTTTTTGCATTTTTTTACAGCCATCTTATTCTGTTGCCAGTGGCCTTTGTGCAGCCATCCAAAGCCTGATGATAGTGCAAAAGGCATAAAATAATTCCATTATCCCAAGGTTGGACAGGGTAGCCCAGAAAAGAAAAAAAAAAAAAAAAACAATTGGAAAAAATCAACTGAACAACTTCCATGGATATTTCTCTCCATCTGTAAAATTCCTTGCCTGTAATACATCTTGTCACAGCAGCAAATGTGACACACCCAAAGTAATGAACAGTGGGGCTGTGACTGTCCTTGCCCTTAGAAAGATAGTGCTGCTATTTCCCCTCAGCCAAACCCCCCCTTTCCCTGCTGGAATCCATTAATTCCCATCTCCCAGCCGTGTGGAACGCTTGGAATTCCCATTTAGGTGAAAATCATATTGTCCTAAACACAATTAGCGACGCTGGGATTGGGTTTTAATGATTAGTGGCAGATGAAATGGAGAGAGGTTTGGTTCGACAGAAAGACGCGTTTCCGTCACTCGTCACTCCGTGAAAAATCCCGGAGTGCGTCTTCCCAACATCCAGAGATGTGGAGACCTTCCTCTGGAGCCCAGGAAAAATCCAGAGCTGAAATGTGGAAAGCCACAGCAGCATGTTGAACCCTGCCAAGGGAGGGACTCTTTGGGACACCAGTCAGACCATTCCTGGTGTAGGGACAAGGAACACCAATCAGACTATTCCTGGTGTAGGGACAAGGAACACCAGTCAGACTATTCCTGGTGTAGGGACAGGGAACACCAATCAGACTATTCCTGGTGTAGGGACAGGGAACACTAATTAGACTATTCCTGGTGTAGGGACAGGGAACACCAATCAGACTATTCCTGGTGTAGGGACAGGGAACACCAATCAGACTATTCCTGGTGTAGGGACAGGGAACACCAATCAGACTATTCCTGGTGTAGGGACAAGGAACACAAATTAGACTATTCCTGGTGTAGGGACAGGGAACACTAATCAGACTGTTCCTGGTGTAGGGACAAGGAACACCAATCAGACTATTCCTGGTGTAGGGACAGGGAGATAAGGACATGGCACATCTCCAGTGGAATTCCGGTGACTAAATCCAATCCTGAGTCCCTACTGCAGATTTCAAGCCTTATAACCCAGGACAAAGTGAAAACCAGAAAGCTAAAAGTGGGTAAGGAAAGCTTTTCAGACTTGTCCTTCTTTTTGCTTGGAAGGGTTTCTGTGAAAAGTACAGCAGAACTATGGTGTCAATGGATTCCCTGGGTGTTCCTCATCCCAGGAGAGACATTCACTCACCACTATCCTTGGAAAACAAGGAGGTGAAAAGAGCATGAGAAACTGAAGTCACTGGGAAGGATCCCTCAGCCAAGTGTTCCTGCTCTGAACTTTGTGCTTTGGTGGCGATTTCAGAGTCTTCACCGACCACCAGCTGGGCTGAGACATGAGAACATTTCCTGGTGTGGAGTAATCAATCCCAAGCTTGGCTTGATGCTCAGTTTGGGGGCAAACTGGGCAGTGGAATCCCATTTTTTATAATCAGGGGGATGGACAATCCTGACATGAGTCACTTTGAGCCCACAGCACAGAGAGACACCTGAACATCAGTGCCCCTCACCTTGGACCTGTGGGAGTCCAGGATTCCTCACCAGCAGCTTTGCAGAACTCAACACTGTGATCAAAGAGGGACTTTCAGAGGATTCTTCAGCATACCTTGACCTGTTTGATCTTCCCAAGTCATTTTTATTCCACGCTCTTCCTTTCCCTCTCTTCTCCAGCCTTCCTGCAATTCAATCCTGTTATCTGTGCAGAGCAGTCAGCAATCAAATAAAGGCAAAAAATAAGAGTTAAAGCTGAGGTTCCCATCAGCTGCAATTCCATATACATAACATTTTAATTATATCTCATCTCCAGCATAATAGTCAGAGATGCCATTTGATACAGCTTTTTTTTTTTCGTTTTATTTTATTTTATTTGAAAAATTAACTCTAACCAAATTAGCAAAAAAAAAAAAAAAATCAGGTAGTAAAAGTTAATTGGGAATTATCTACTCCCAAATAACTCTTACTGGTAAACGCTTTGTGTGGTTATAAAAGGCTGATAAATATAATTGTATTTATGCAATGAGTATCATGTTTAATTTACTGTACTCGGTTGTTATACACCATTTTATGGAGGCCTCATAAGTAGCTTCATATCAAAGGAAAAAAAAAACCCACATGGGAAAAGTCCAGCAGATTCCAAACAAGGAATTTGTCCAGAGGAATATTTGGGATAAGCCACATCTGCCTGATCTAAAAATAAGTGTTTAGTAACTCTTGACATGGATGGTTAACACCAAAGTGGCTCCACACAAGGCTCAGCCTGGCATGTGCCAGGCCCTGCTCAGTGGGCAATTCCAGCCTGACCATGGGGTAAAGCTGCTCCTGGCAGAGCTGGAAAAGGGGCAAATATTCCTCTTTTCTTCCCACTTATTCTTCAGTTGGGAGGATTTTGGTCTTTGCGTTTGGTTTTTACATTCCACCAAACTTGCTGATTTTGTGAGTTTATGGGTTTGCTCTGAAAAAACAGACTTGAGATTGTGCCATTTTCACGTTACTGTTGTTGAAAATTATCCACAAAAAAGGCCTTGCCATAATTCCTCTGATAAAATTAAAATTGTTTCGATCAAGGGTGACACTTTGTCCAACCCTGGAGATCTGAACATCCCCTGTGCATGTTCATACCACCTAAAATGCAGAAAGTACCCCCCAAAAAGGCAACATTCCTCTTTTATAAAGTTAAGACTTAAAAAAACCCCAAGATTAAACAAAATGCTGGTATCTTTGAAAATATAAATCTGCAATCCAGGCCCTGATCACTCTGGAGAAAATTAGTCCCAATCTCAACATTCTCAGTGGCATCCTCAAAGCAGATAAATGAAAAGGCAAACATGTCACAGAATCAGAATCCCAGACTATTCTGAGTTGGAAGGACCCACAAGGACCATCGAGTCCAACTCTTCAGTCAATGGCCCACACAGGGGATTGAACCCATGACCTTGGCATTGTTACACCAAGTTTTAACCAACTGAGCTCATCCACCCAGCCATCCACCCACCCATCCCAACCATCCATCCATCCATCCATCCATCCATCCATCCATCCATCCACCCACCCATCCGTCCATCCATCCATCCATCCATCCATCCATCCATCCATCCACCCATTCTCCCATCCACCCATCCATCCATCCATCCATCCATCCATCCATCCATCCATCCATCCATCCATCCATCCATTCTCCCATCCACCCATCCACCCACCCATCCACCCACCCATCCATCCACCCATCCATCCATCCATCCATCCATCCATCCATCCATCCATCCATCCATCCATCCATCCATCTCTCTCTCTCTATCACAGACTCACAGACTATTCTGAGTTGGAAGGACCCACAGGGACCATCCAGTCCAACTCTTCAGTCAATGGCCCACACAGGGGATTGAACCCATGACCTTGGCATTGTTACAACCAAGTTTTAACCAGCTGAGCTCATCCACCCACCCATCCCATCCATCTGTCCACCCACCCATCCATCCATCCATCCATCCATCCATCCATCCATCCATCCATCCACCCATCCATCCATCCATCCATCCATCCATCCATCCATCCATCCCTCTCTCTATCACAGACTCACAGACTATTCTGAGTTGGAAGGACCCACAAGGACCATCGAGTCCAACTCTTCAGTCAATGGCCCACACAGGGGATTGAACCCATGACCTTGGCATTATTACAATCAAGTTTTATCCAACTGAAAATGTGCTGATGTTTAGCACCATTCAAAGATTTTTCCCCTTATTTTTTTCATTTATAAAGATTTTGGAATGCAGGGTGTTGGCAATACTCAGAGGCCATGAAAATCCTGCCTTCCCATCACTGGTGTGTGACATGTAGGAGGGAAAACATCTTAATTTATTGTGATAGATCCCAGGACTTCATATCTTGCCCTTTCCTCTTGGTCCTCGTTTCCACTGCAAACAGAGCACTATATCCTCTGTCTGGGAAAAGTTCTGACAGTATCCTTACTCTCATCCTAAAAAATAAAAACCTTCTCAACAATTCATGGTGTTATAAAAATAATTAATATTGAACTTTTAAACTGCTGCAGTCCATGGGGCAGCTGGAAATCTGAGATTCCCAAAAATGCACACTGAAAATTCCATCGTGGCTTTGGAAGTTCTGGTTTATACATTGCAAAGAATCCAACCAAAAAAATCCTCCCTTGGAGCAAAGTGATTGGCATCAAGTTGGCAGCAATGACTTGTTGACTTTGGAATACCAGAAAATCACCTTTTACTTTTAATTAAAGAAAGGGTGTGTTTGTCTTCAGCTCCCCCAAGTCTGCTCCAGCTTGGCCTGGTCTCTTGATTTCTGTTGTGGATACAAAGCTGCAAAGATTTATTTTATCAGAGTAAAAGTAAAGGCTATTAATGTCAGACTCCGTGGGGGTTTTTTGTTAAGGCTTCTTGGTTTTACTTTATTTATAAATTATCATCTTGAGGCTTGTAAAAAGGGCTCTCCCTCCCCCACCTCCTCATTGGAGTGACATTGTAATTTATATTGCTGGTGCTTCCATAGGAGAATTCAATTAAGAATTACAATTTGTTTCCTTTTAACAGGAGCTAAACTGAGGCTGGGCCTCTACACATGAGCCATTAACAGGTTTTACACGATTGGAGTGCCAAAAAACAATATAACCTGCAACAAAAACTGAAAAATAAAAAATTAAAAGCCAGTTAATTTAGTTTGTATGGACCACAAATGTGGTCATGCAGTTTGAATGACATTTCTCTCCTTATGCTGGGAAGGAGGACCTTGTGCTGAGATTTCTCACAGCTCATGATTAAAGATATGGAAAGTTCTCTTGAGCTGATCTTCCTCTGCTCTCATTTGAAGTGACCTGCTCTGATATTGGGGAAAAGTCCTTCCCTGGGAGGGTGAACAGACCCTGGCACAGGTTGGGCAGAGAAGCTGTGGCTGCCCCTGGATCCCTGGAAGTCTCCAAGGCCAGGATGGAGCAACCTGGGCTGGTGGGAGGTGCCCATGGCAGGAAAGTTGGATTGAAATGATCTCCAAGGTCCCTTCCAACCCAAACCATTCTGGGATTCTATGACGTCTTCAGCCTTTACCACATTTCTAAATTCAACCATAAGGTTCTCTAAACAGAAAGATACAAATTCATTATTCCTGTTGTCCCAGTTCAGCAGGTGGGACCAGTTTATCACTGTGTGGGGGTGACCAAAGCTGTGGATTCTACACTCTCGATTCATTTCCCATGAACTGTTACCAATGGACCATTTGCAGCAGCTGCCCAGAGCACACCTGACCCCTCAGGCTGGGAGCTGGGTGGGAAAGAGCCCTGAGAGACAGGGGAGTGTTCCAAGGTGGGTGTCACAGAGCCCTGAGAGACAGGGGAGTGTTCCAAGGTGGATGTCACAGAGCCCTGGGAGACAGGGGAGTGTTCCAAGGTGGGTGTCACCTCTGTGGGACAGGGGAGTGTTCCAAGGTGGGTGTCACAGAGCCCTGGGAGACAGGGGAGTGTTCCAAGGGGGGTGTCACAGGTGAGACAGGGGAGTGTTCCCAGGTGGGTGTCACAGAGCCCTGGGAGACAGGGGACTGTTCCAAGGGGGGTGTCACTGGTGAGACAGGGGAGTGTTCCAAGGTGGGTGTCACAGGTGGGACAGGAGCTGGGATAACTCCCCTCCAGGGAGTCCTTGGCACCTCCACACCCACCTGATGGGTCAGCTCTGCTCATGGGCCAGCAATGATTCCAAAATCCCCCCTGACTCACAGAGTCAGATCCCCCAGGGTGGAACTCCCTGCCCTGGGGTAGGGACTGGGGGCTCCCACCTGCACCTGAGGGAAGAGAATCTTGGGGTTTGGGGACTTGGGGAACTACTCAGTGGGTCCAGAGGAGGAGCCCACCACTTTCAACCAGACTGCAACCACCACTCTTCACCAGACTGCAACCTTCAGCTGCACCAACAGGTTTTCCCCTTCTTTTTACTTTGTACTTGGGGGAACCATGTGGGGCTCAGCACAGGGGCCACCAAACCCCACTGTGTTTGTGCCCCAGGGGTTGGGTTACACTGCTGGGTTTTGTGGGTTAAAACCAATTTCTCTTTGTGCCATTGCATTTATTGTGATATTATTATTAAATTGTAACTCTGACTTATAATCTCTTTTGTGTTGGGTTCATTTCTCCTGCCAGTTTACCTTTAAACCAGCACACCTGCTTAGATCATAATATCACACCTCATGTCTACACTGAACCCCACAAGGTGATCTTATAATCCCATTTGCACCAAATAAGACTTTTCCTAAAGTCTGGATTCTGAAAACTCCGTGCTCGGGTTCCCTCCACTTTCTGCATGGGCACACCTGAGATATTTCATGGCATCAAACTACAATTTGATACAAACAGAGAGGATAATAATTAACCACCAGCACAAATCCAAGGGAGAGAAAGCACTCAGGGAAACAGAGAGGACAGCCCTTGCCCCAGACAGTCTGTCCTCTCTTCCAGTTCAGTGCACCAGCACGAGCCTGGGACATCACCCAGCTCTGAGGGCACCAGCAAAGGCCACTGAGCACAGAATAATCATCAAGTGGGTTGTAATTACAGAAACATCTGCTCCAGATGTTTTTCTTGTGCTGTGCATGACCATTTTTTTTAAATAGCCTGCCAAAGCTTTTTTATCTCTAGCAGGTTGGTTATTATTATCCCAAGGAAAATGAGTGTTCATCAAAGACACTGAGTGGCAGCTGTAAAGACTGAGAGCCTTCATTTATTGCCAGACAAATCATATTATGGCATCAGCAGGGCAGGTTTTAATCCCTGCTGTACACATCCATGGAAATTCCCATTGTGGGATGTTTTAATGCCATGGTTGGACCCCCCAAGGAACCCTGGAAATGGTCACACCAGTGCACAGCTTCTCTCAGGTGCTGGTGTGGGGTCAATGCCAGGTTGGCTAAGCTGGAACACCCAGAAAGGAACACACTGATCCCCAAAGTTCTACAGTAAAACCAACAATTCCAGAGGACATTATGTCCTTAGAGGGTCTCATGCCCACTTTGTACCCCGGCCCAGAGCACTGAGTGCCACAGCCAGTCCTTCCTTGGGCACCTCCAGGGATGTGGACTCCAAACCTCCCTGAGCAGTTCCAATGTTTGACAACCTTTCCTATGGAGAAATTTATCCTGATGTCCAACCTGAACTTCCCCTGGTGCAGCTTGAGGCTGTGTCCTCTCCAAGGCCAACCCTGTGCCCGATGCCCACCTTGTTCCCCAGCCCAGAGCACTGAGTGCCACATCCAGTCCTTCCCTGGACACCTCCAGGGCTGGGGACTCCAAACCTCCCTGAGCAGTTCCAATGCCTGACAACCTTTTCTATGGAGAAATTCCTCCTGATGTCCAGCCTGAATTTCTCCTGGTTCAGCTTGAGGTTGTGTCCTGTCCAAGATCACAGAGTCCAACCTGAGCTCGATGCCCACCTTGTTCCCCAGCCCAGAGCACTGAGTGCCACATCCAGTCCTTCCTTGGGCACCTCCAAGGGTGGGGACTCCAAACCTCCCTGGGCAGTTCCAATGTTTGACAACCTTTCCTATGGAGAAATTTATCCTGATGTCCAACCTAATCTTCTCCTGGTGCAGCTTGAGGTTGTGTCCTCTCCAAGGCCCACCCTGTGCCCGATGCCCACCTTGTCCCCCATCCCAGAGCACTGAGTGCCACATCCAGTCCTTCCTTGGGCACCTCCAGGACTGGGCACTCCAAACCTCCCTGGGCAGTTCCAATGCCTGACAACCTTTCCTATGGAGAAATTTATCCTGATGTCCAACCTGAACTTCCCCTGGTGCAGCTTGAGGTTGTGTCCTCTCCAAAGCCCACCCTCTGCCTGATGCCCACCTTGTCCCCCAGCCCAGAGCACTGAGTGCCACATCCAGTCCTTCCTTGGGCACCTCCAGGGGTGTGGACTCCAAACCTCCCTGAGCAGTTCCAATGCCTGACAACCTTTTCTATGGAGAAATTTATCCTGATGTCCAGCCTGAACTTCTCCTGGTTCAGCTTGAGGCTGTGTCCTGTCCAAGATCACAGAGTCCAACCTGAGCTCGATGCCCACCTTGTCCCCCATCCCAGAGCACTGAGAGCCACATCCAGTCCTTCCTTGGGCACCTCCAGGGGTGTGGACTCCAAACCTCCCTGAGCAGCCCTTCCAGTACCTGACCACCCTTTCCAGGGAGAAATTCCTCCTGGTGTCCAACCCAAACCTCCTCTGGCACATCCTGAGGGGCCAATTCCTTTTCCTGTCTAGAGAAGAAACCAACCCTTTGCTACAATAAAATTCAACACAAACCTTTGCAACAAAATTCACAGACACACACAAAAAAAAAATCCTGCTCTTTTCCCTCACAGGTGCCTCAGACACTGGAACAAGGCAGTGAAAAATAAAGGGATTAATCAGGATGAGCTTGGGAAGGTGAGGGAGCATCAGTTTTCTTTTCCCCTTTGAGGCTGTCACATCCCTCCTGCTCCTTGTGTTCCCAAGCAGCAAAGGATCCCTGTTTTATCCCAAGACAAAGGATGGGCTCGAAAACTCCGTCTTGTGAAGTGATGACTTGAAGAACACGGCAGGAGGACTCAACAAATCACCCCCCCTCCCATTATTAATTCAGGCATGATGAAAGTGTTCATTTTAGCTATAATCATGTAATTCATCAAAACACTACCAGAGCATATCGCTGGCAACTATTACACTGATGGAGCACCTTATTGCACCTTCCCCCAAAGCAGGAAATGTAGTTTTTGATGCTTATCTGCCCAAAAGCAATTCAGTTTGGGATTTTGGAAGAGCTATCTGGCATTACAAGAGGGAAAAAAAAAAAGAAAAAGGACATTTCCAACGTGTTTTCTTGTACTTGTAGGATGTTGTTATTATGGTTTTGGGTGATTATCTGCAAGGCTGAGGTTTAAAAATGGCAGGGAGTGGAAACAGTGTTGGAGGAAGGAACCATCAGGTTACAACATTTCAATGTGGATTTTCAATCTGCTCACTTTTAAAACTAACTTGAGAGGCCAAAATTTGGCTGCCACGAGGGCCTTTCAAAAAAAAAAAAAAAAGAAGGTTTAGGAGCTCTTTCAATGACAGACAATAGTTGTAAAAAAAACCTGTAGCCCACGACAAAGCTCAGGATGTTACAGGGAACAGCAGCACCTTGGGGTGCAACAGAACTGAAGATCCCTCTCCCTCTGCCTGTCTCCTCATTTTCTGAGCAAAAATATAGAGAAAAAAAAAGATGGAAAGAGAAGTGAAATGAAATAAAACCTCATTGAGTCCCTTCATGGATGAGCCACAGAGCCTCTGGTGTGGAACACCTCAGATTTCCAAACTCCTCAGGTCCTAATTCCCAACTAACAAAATGTTGCTGGTTGGTCACATTGGGAAAGTTTTATTATCACAAACAGCAAAGTAAAAGTTACCTGTTCTCACCCCCAGGTCAACTCAAAGAACACAAGATTAATGAAGGCAAAACACACACAGGGACACTTTTAGTTGGGTTGTCAGCAAGTTCCAAACCCCTTTTTCTCTCTGTCCCCTTCTCCCTCCCTCTCAGCTCCAGAGGGAACTTCATCTTGAATAAATATAAATCAGAATTTGGGGATTGGAGGTGTATAAATGAGCATGAAACACACACACCTGACCTTGCCATGGGAAGACACCCCATGGGCACCTCCTGCCCTACACAAATTAAGTGCCAACCTCTCCAAGTTTCAGTTATATATATTTATATTTATATATATTTATATTTATATATATTTATATTTATATATAAAGCATCTTTTAATCTAGAGCAAAACACCCTGAGCAAAGGAATAAGGTGTAAATTCACAGCCAGCAGCATGAGCTGAAGGGAGACCCTTCCACTGCACGACACTGAGGTGAAGTTGGAAACTGTTCCAGTGGGAATCTCACTATTCAAAGAGAAAATTAAGGAATGCCAGAAATGGGCTGGATGAAAAGTACAGGAATAGGAATTTAAGAACTTAATGCACAAAATGAAAAGGCCTTCAAAAGGGGAGTGGCTCAAGCAGAGATGCAGAATTAAGAAATTGGGGCTCTATAAAGCTCCTTTATTTGGTGGTGATGGCACCATAGAATAGGTCATTCCACTGAAAAATAATATTAAAATTATATATATAATGTAAAAATAATATATATTTCTTATAAATAGAACCCTCCTTTGGGGGCTTGACATATTTTTCTGGATATTATCCCCTCAACTGTAGCAGACTTTTATTCTTGATGCTTGATATTCTTTATTCTTGATATTCTTTATTCTTGATATTCATTCAAAACCCAAATCTTTTTCCTTCAGGAAAAAAAAAATGGACACTCAATCAGTTGTAGAGGGCAGAGATCTGTAAAAAATCTCCAAAAATAATGATGGACTATAAATTAAGCCACTAATTCAGGACAAATTATTGATCTCCTGATAATCAGAGAATCCCAGACTTGTTTGGGTTAGAAGGGACATTAAAAACCATCCACAGTGGGCAGGTCCCTTCCACAGAACTCTCCCAATAATTCCATTTATTAAGGATGTTTACGAAGCAGCCCAATCTCACACGTGTATATTTTAAAGCTGAGGAAGCAATAAATTATTGTTGGGAGCAATCTTTTATGTTGAATATTAAAGCAAGCTAATAACATTCACTAGTCTATTCAGTAATTATTTGAGAGTAATTAGAAGCTAATAGCTACCAGTTTATAGCTATTAAGTCTCTTCAGCTCTCCAACTTGGCTCTTATATGATCCTTTTGTTTATTTTCATTGTAATTGTCTCTGCAGACGCCTTCATGCAAACACAACCCCCTTCTCCTCTTCTAAAGGTACTTAAAACACAGAGAAATTAGTTGCCCACAGGAAAAAAAAATATTATTTCCCCTTCAAGGAAGCTCCTTCTATTCTGCAGCTGCAACAGTGATTAAATTTAAGCTTGGGATTAATTATATGAACTGGTTTACTGGGGGGATCAGGTGTGTAAGGTACATCCACACACTCCTGGCTCCTCTAAGGGTTTATGTGTTGGGTCCAGTCCTGTTTAACACCTTTATTGATGATTCAGATGAGGGGATTGAGTCCATCAGCAGCAAATTTGCTGATGACACCAAGTTGGGAGGGAGTGTCGACCTGCTGGAAGGCAGGAGGGCTCTGCAGAGGGACCTGGACAGGCAGGAGGGCTCTGCAGAGGGACCTGGACAGCCAGGAGGGCTCTGCAGAGGGACCTGGACAGGCAAGAGGGCTCTGCAGAGGGATCTGGACAGGCAGGAGGGATGGGCTGATTCCAATGGGATGAAGTTCAACAAGGCCAAGTGCAGGTCCTGCCCTTTGGCCACCCCAAGCCCTGCAGCGCTCCAGGCTGGGCACAGAGTGGCTGGAGAGCAGCCAGGCAGAGGGACCTGGGGGGACTGAGGGACAGGAAGCTCAACAGGAGCCACCAGTGTGCCCAGGTGGCCAAGAAGGCCAAGGGGATCCTGGCCTGGATCCAAACTAGCGTGGCCAGCAGGCCCAGGGCAGTGACCCTTCCCCTGGACTCTGCCTTGGGGAGGCCACACCTTGAGTGTTGTGTTCAGTTCTGGGCCCCTCAGTTGAGGAAAGAGCTTGAGGGGCTGGAGCGGGGCCAGAGAAGAGCAACGAGGCTGGAGAAGGGACTGGAGCACAAGTGCTGTGGGGAGAGGCTGAGGGAGCTGGGGGTGTTCAGCCTGGAGAAGAGGAGGCTCAGAGGTGACCTCAGCACTGTCTGGAACTGCCTGAAGGGAAGTTCTGGCCAGCTGGGGATTGGTCTCTTCTCCCAGGCACTCAGCAATAGGACAAGGGGGCACGATGGGCTCAAGCTCTGCCAGGGGAAATTGAAGTTGGAGATCAGAAAGAAATTCTTTGCAGAGAGAGTGCTCAGGCATTGGAATGGGCTGCCCAGAGAGGGGGTGGATTCCCCATCCCTGGAGGTTTTTCAGCTGAGCTTGGCCGTGGCACTGAGTGCCATGATCTGGTAAAGGGACTGGAGTTGGCCCAAGGGTTGGACTCGATGATCCTGGAGGGCTTTTCCAACCCAATCTGTTCTAAGATTCTACGATAAAAGAGGAGGAAAAAAAGACACTGTGGTTTCTTTTCTTCCATTTCCCAGGAAGAAGTGGAGGCTGTTCCACTGCTGGAGCATTCCCACACCAGGAGGAGGAAGCAATTTCACACCACATGGGGACAAAATGAGCTGCTTTCACATGAGTCCCTCTGAGCAACTTCCAAAATGCTGCAGTGAAGTTGGGATTTTCCATATCCTGTGAAGTTATTGTTGTCCACCAGTAGCTCAGCTGAGGAAGGTTCAAACCTCAGTGGCAATCCAGGCTGTCCATCAGCATTCCACAGGTTCTCAGGTACATCCACATGGGAATAATGCCAGCAAAAAAAAAAAAAAGAAGTTCATAATAAATAAATCTCATGTGTCGAGCATTAAAGTTCCTGCAGAGCAAGTTATAAAGCCAGAGCTAAGTTTAAATACATCAGAGAGTAACAGAGTGGTTTGGACTGGAAGGGACCTTAAAGATCATCCAGTGCCACCCCTGCCATGGGCAGGGACACCTCCCACCAGCCCAGATGGCTCCAGCCTGGCCTGGGACACTCTCAGGGATCCAGGGGCAGCCACAGCTTCTCTGCCCAACCTGTGCCAGGGCCTGCCCACCCTCCCACCCACCAATTGCTTCCCAATATCCCACCTAACCTGCCTTCTGGCACTGGGAAACCATTCCCTGTGTCCTGTCCCTCCATCCCTTGTCCCCAGTCCCTCTCCAGCTCTCCTGGAGCCCCTTCAGGCCCTGTCAAGGGCTCTGAGGTGTCCCTGGAGCCTTCTCTTCTCCAGATGACCCCTCCAGCTCTCCCAGCCTGGCTCCAGAGCAGAGAGATCCAGCCCTGGAGCATCTTCATGACCCTTTGGACTCTCTCCAACAAATCCTTTTGTGGGGTGTCCCAGAGTGGGATGAGGAGCTCTAGGTGGGATCATCAAGTGGACCAGGCTCAGAAGCCCAAGTGTCACACAGTGCACATCTCCAAGCTGAAGCAAACCCTACAACATGAATATTTGGTGGCAGTTTCCCTTTAACTTTCCCATTTTTATCTGGGAAATTGTCATTCCACTCAAGGGAAACTTCCTGAAAAGAGCACACAGTAGAAAATCTGGAAGAACTGTATTTTACAGCTTTGATAGGCCCATATTCATCTGAGACCATCAGTTTTATTGCCCTGAGCCTTTGGATGGGATGCAGCAAATCCCTGCTCTGCTTCCCAAACTTTTCCACACCTGTATCCAGAGGAAGAGCTGCAGCAAAAGGAGCTGCACCTTCAGCTTTCAGAAAATATCCTGGAAAAAAAAAGGACAAATAACTAGAAATAATTGAGAAAAGTGTAATTAGAGGGACCCCAAAGCATCTCTGCACTGAGACAGGGACAGGGACAGCAGCCTGTGCATCACTCCTCGTTTTCCTAAAGCCATCAACAAGGTGACAGGAATAACCACGGATTTAACTCCTGAACTTTTTATCTACACTACATTCTGCTCTGGTCTAAGCTTGCTTGTTTGGGTTTTAATCATTATCTGAGCTCATAAGTAATATTTCTGAAAGAAGAGACTGGTAGATATAACAAAATAACAATGAGAATCTCATTTACTTAATAAAATTCCTCGGATTTGAAATCAAAACTGATCTCCATCCCTTTGAACTTTAACTACCTAATTCTGTCTTGCATTTCAGATAACGCAGAGTAAATGCAATTTGTCATCATAAATGTATTATTATTTAATCATATGAAAGTTTGGGGTTTATCTGGAGAAGATATTTATGGTGGTTTTAATACACGGGATCTGTCCTTGACAGAAATGATGAAACAGATTTATCACCCCTGACAAATTAAATTGCAAAAATGTCCTCTCCTGACTGCTCAGAGCAGGAATATTAACACCACACACCACTGGAACCCCACCTGGATCCTCAGTTTTTTAGGCATCCTTAAATCCCTTTTCATGGACACCACACAGCACTTGGAATGGGAGTTACTTGTGAATGACTGAAACCTGTAGCCCTTTAAATCAAACTAAGCAGTGTTTTATTAAAGAGCCCAGCAAATCAATCTAAATCCAAGGATAATAAAGCCCTAATCAGGTGGTAGAAAAAAAAATAATAGGTTGTCATGCATGAGGAAAAATAGGCAATCATGGAATGTTTTCTTTAATTAGGTTGTGTAAAGTGGAAGGACTGAGTAGGAACTGGCAAGACATTCATCATGAGCAAGGTGGGGAATTATTTAGATTACTGAGGAAGGAGAACTGAGTGGGAAATACTGAGATTTGACTGGACAGAAAATTAAAACTCTTTTGCCATTCCTGTCACTTGCTTTTGGCACCTCCTTGGCAGGTGTGGCTTTTCCAAGGAGTGTCAATCCAGATGCTCCTGGGATTAAAGTCCCATAAAACTGGTTCAAACTTTTAATGGCATTAAGAAGTGCAGGTTCTGCCTCTGCCTCACAGAGGGACAGAGTGGAAACTCCTGACCCTTGAGTTTTAGCTGGAAAAATCACATGGATTCAATTGCTGCTTTAAGATAATTTCCATTGTCATGTATTGAGCAGCTTCACAAATCACAAACACAGCAAGAAACTTTATTTAGACAGTTAATGAGTCTCCCAAAGTTAAGGAAACTGAGACCATATTATTATTTTATTTTGTTTTATTTTGTTTTATTTTGTTTTATTTTATTTTATTTTATTTTTTATTTTATTTATTATTTTATTTCACTTATTTTATTTTATTTTATTTATTTATTATTATCATCATCATAATTATCATTATTATTTCTATTACTATTACTACTATTACTATTACTATTGCTATTCCTATTCCTATTACTGTTACTGTTACTGTTACTGTTACTGTTACTATTACTATTACTATTACTATTACTATTACTATTACTATTACTATTACTATTACTACTATTATTTCTGATTCTTCCAATGCTGAATTCACATATTCTATGTACAGAAGTATCACCACTATTAAGATGAGCTTCCAAATATCCTGAAAAATAAAATAAAAATATCCTGGAGTCTTCTAGAGACATTCTAATTAAGGAAATTATGATGCACTTTAATTTGGTCAGTGATTTTAGTACCTGTCCTAAGATTTCAGCAGCACAGGGCACACAGAGGACTCTTGACTTGTTCCAAGCTGTGATAACATTTCAGTAGCAGAGCAAGAGATGGTCTCTGTCTTCTGTTTCATTAAGAGATTAAAATAATACCTCCATGATTCTTTTGGAATTCCATAATTATAAATGTTATCAAAACAGGGGGGGTGTGGTTCATTAATGGCTCATTAGGGAGAGTGATTTTCACTCTCTCTGGTCCCTTCTCTCACCATTGGGTTTGATGGTGGTTTCCATACCATAAATACAGAGAAAATTCCTCAACATCTTTAATGCTGATCTTGATGACAAATCTGCCTCCTCCTAAAATCAAAACAAAGGCAGAAATCACTTTAAACTTAAACTGCCTTCAAACCACTCTGCTTTTGGGCAGAGCTTCTGTTCCATGAAGATTCTACCAAGGTCCAAGAGCTCCAAAAATTTTACTTAACTGAAATCTTGCTATTTCCAGGTCCAAACTGCAACTGAGGGTTATCCATTAATGGATTGTGGATAAAACTGCAGCAGAGTTGTATCCCTGAATGAATTATGGTAAAAACTGCAGATGAGGGTTATCTATGAATGGATTATGGTTAAAACTGCAGCAGAGATGTATCCATGAATGGATTTTTGTTAAAAATGCAGCTGAGGGTTATAGAATTATAGAATCATAGAATGGATTGGGTTGGAAAAGACCTCCAAGATCATTGAGTCCAACCCTTGGGCCAACTCCAGTCCCT